>NW_007251213.1:371930-379399 GCF_000164805.1 Carlito syrichta
CACCGAGGGAGACTCCAACTCAAAAAAAAAAAAAAAAAAATTAACCACATTATCAAGTAAAAATAAAATAATCTAAGCCTTCAAACATAAGTGCTGATGTTAGTGGGCAAATGTTCAGTGAGTACTAAGGCCTTTTTCATATTCAGGAGACATAAAAATACTGAATTCATATAGATATTTTAGACTGGAGTTCCAAAGATTTGAAACTTTGAAAGCCTTTAGAAACATTATACCTAGGTACTTACCTACAGCAGATACAAAATAGGTACTTACCTACAACAGATACAAAATAAGTGAGATTCTAGCCAAGGATGATATTTAAAACCAGGCACCTGCACTTCACTTTTGAAACTAGTTTTTGAGTAGTAAGTAATCAATAGTGAGGATACACAGTAGCACATGACAAAGACAGATAACAATGAGTTTCCCAGAGTGCTAAGTGATTAAGGTATCAAAACTGAAGTAATTTCACAGCACAGTTTTTCTTTTAAGATAAACTAGTTTATTAGTGCCAAACATTCTTTATTTTGCCCTTAGGGCCTTTTCTAATTCAGAAGAAATGGCTACAAAAACATGCTGCAGTTTTGGTAGATTCTCAGGGCAAAAGGAATGCACATCAAAGAATAAACCAAGGTCAGGGAGTCTGATAACTCCCAACATTTACTTTAAAATTGAAATATAAAGGGTGACCTTACAGAGTAATGTAAACCAAAAGTAAAAAGAGACTTTGCAAAAAATTGCAATCTAGGTAAGTATCATTTTGGTGGTCCTGAGAATGTCAGAGCCTGAATTTGGAATAAAGTGGTTTCTGATTGACAGTACCCTCAAATAAACAAAAAGGAATAAAAATACTCTCTGAATAGATGTAATATCAGTTTAAGCCCTAAATATTTCCTTTACTTAAATAATACAGTATTCAGTACACAAACAAATGTTACCAACCATATAGTCAGCCCTCTTTAACTGTGGATTCTGCATCCAGGAATTCAACCAATTTCAGATCAAAAAGATTTGAGAAAAAAGTACAATAAAAGTTAATACAAATGTTAATATAGCATAACAACTATTTATATAGCATTTATACCATAATGAGTACTCCAGAGATGATTTAAAACATACAGGAGCATGCACATGGGTTAAGTGTTATACTATACTATTTTACATAAGATATTAAACATCTGTGGATTCTGGTATCCACATGGTTCCTGGAACCAATCCCTTGTGGTAACAAAATCTTTACTGAGAAAGACCAGAATCAGACAAGACAGATTCACAAGGACCCTGACATTTTAATTAACAAAAGTAAACTGAAAAATAGCTACAGTAACTATGTCTACAAAGAAAAAAGATAGGCCAAAATGTCCAGATGAAACTGCAAGTATGAAATGTTACAGAGCAGAAATGAAAGAAATTAAAAATCTTGTACTACAGAAGTTAAGAACTTGGATGAGTTTGACACACCATTAGATATATCAGAAAAAAGAATTAATGAATTGAGACATGGGTCAGAAGATGATTCTCCAAAGGGGAAAAAAAAATCACCAAAAATACATATTGGATGTTGAGAGACAAAAAGTCAAAATGAGAAAGTCTAACACAAGCTTGCCAGAGGGAGAAGACACAGATAAAGGAGCAGAAGTAATATTGGAAGAGATAGTGAATGAATTTTCTGAAGAGCTAATTAAACAAATGAGATATCAAATCACATATTCAAGAATCCTGACAAACTCTTAAAATGCAAAGTAAAATAAAGGTCTATATTAAGACAAATCAAAGATAAACGAAGGAAAGCAAGATTTTTAAAAGTCCAAAGTGAAGCTGGAGTGGGTGGAGAGTGGAACAAATTATCATAATAGAAGTAGTAATCATACAACAGAGGAACTCTCTGTGCAAGATGCAAAGCAGAATACAACAGAAATAAATCTTCACTCTGATAAAACAAAATAACTGTTTTGAAGAAGTCCAAAGTCAGCAAAAAATATATTTTAAGGCAAAATTTAGACTAACAAAAAGGAATTTTGCCATTAAAAGATATACATGAAAGAAAATTTAGGCTCATTGGTTCAGCCGGTAATCCCAGCATTTTGGAGCACAAGGTGAGTGGATTGTCTTGAGACCAGCCCGCACAATGTAGTGAGACCTTGTCTCTACAATAAATTAAAAAAAAAAAAAAAAAATTAGCCGGGCGTGGTAGCACACTCCTGTATTTCCAGCTACTAGGAAGGCTGAGGCAGAAGGATCACCAGAGCCCAGCAGGTCGATACTGGGGTGGCGCTGAGAGTGCCACTTCACTCCAGCCTGAATGACTGTGAGACTACAACTCAAAAAAAGAAAAAAAAGAAGAAGAAGAAGAAACAAAAGAAAATTTAAAGAATGAGTTTTAATCAGATGGGTAAATTGTCTAATAAATTCTGTATTGGGAAGATATAAAGGGAATGAATGAAATAATAGAAAAAATACATACATACATATATATATATATAATTTTGGTTTTTTTTGAGTTGGAGTCTCACTCTGTTGCCCAGACTGGAGTGCAGTGGCCGCTCCTGGACACCGCAGCCTCGACCTGCTGGGCTCCGGCGATCCTTTCGCCTCAGTCTTCCAAGTAGCTGGAACTACAGGCACGAGCTACCACACCTGGCTAATTGTTTTTTATTTATTTATTGTAGAGATGAGGTCTCGCCAAGTTGCCCAGGTGGGTCTCGAATCCGTGGGCTCAGGCAATCCACTCACCTCAGCCTCCCAAAGGAATATATAATTTTTAAACTTTTAATTTCATTTTATTCCTTAGTTTCTCTAAACTGTTTTTCCCCTTATTTAATAATTAATTAGAGCTTCTGTAACATGGGTTCCCCCCCCAGTTCAAACATCTTTCTAAATGAAGTTTTAATTCACTTAGTACATTTTTAAACATCTACAATAGCTGAAGTACTATTTGAAATACGCAAATAAATATTGGAACTATAGTTCTTGTCCTTAATGAGTTCACAATCTTCCTGGACAGACACATGCCTAAAGTTCTTACCCTCAGCCATACCTCACAGGAAATGTTGAGTAAGAATATTGTGGTTTTTCTTTCACATATAGTAATTATTTTTTAAAATTTTGTAATTAAAATTATGGTTTTTGAAGTTTCAAATATGTACATAAATATGTTTTATGTGTGTTTGTTTATATACACCTATTGTGAAAACAATATACAAACTGAGAGGCTAAAAGTAGAATTGAAGTATTCTAAGTTCATCTGTTGAGAGGAATAGATTTTACCAATGTGAGATAATTTAAGGATTCATGCTGTAAGCATTGCAAAAAAAAGAGTAAAAGGTAAACAAAAATAGTAAACTATTAACATTTCAAAAATAGTAATATTAATCAACTATATATGCTTTGAACTCTGTATGTTCTATGCCATTACAAAAACAGCAATGATAAAAAATAGTTTTCAAGACAAGCATGGATTGACACAAAATATAGAATCTGATTTAAAAAAAAATACAAATGAGGGTAAATAGAAATAGAACAGAGAAGAAAGCACATAATCAAATATTAGATTGAACCCAAGTATATCAGTAACAAAGTACATTTAAGGAAAATAACTCTTCTCTACTATCTTGTATCTAAAAGAGGCAAATTTAAAGTGTTAGCATACATAAGGAAAGTAAATTAAGAAATGAAAAGAGATTCAACATACAAAAACTATCCAAAGGAAATTTTAATTTTAATAAATGTGTGGCAAGTGGTTATTATAATGAACAGAAGTGGTTGCTGTAACAAACAAAACAATAAATATATCGAGCAAAATTTCAAAAAATAAGAAAATCAATAACTATAATTGAGGATTTTAATACACCTCAATTATAACAGTGCAGCAAAAAAATTTAAAAAAAAGGAAAAACAACTCTAAGGGTGATATGTAAACACCATAAATAACTAATTTGTCACATTTGACATGTAGGGACAGCAATATCCCCAAAATGGCATACATGCATAATATTCAAGTGCAATTTTTATGAAAATTGATCTTAAACTGGATCGCAAGCAAATCTCAGCAGATATACAAGAAATTAAATTATGCAGAATAGATACGAGAACACCTCAATGAATTGAAGGTAACAATTAATATTCAGATATTTGAAGAAATCTTATTTTTGAAATACAATTCTACATAGCATATACCCGATATAATAACAATAGAAATTAGAAAGCATTTTAAATAGAAATGCAGTACAGTAGTCCTCCCATTTATGGTTTGCATTTCTGCAACTTTAGTTACCTGCAACCAACCATGGTTCAAAAATATTACCAAATGAAAAAATATAGAAATAAACAATTTATAAGTTTTAAATCGCACACCATTCTGAATAGTGTGATGAAATTTTGCATCACCCTACACTGCCCTGCTGGGAATGTGAATCATCCCTTCGTCCAGCATATCCAAACTGTTGATGCTACCAAACCATTAGTCACCAACATCTTTTGCTTTTGTCATCCAATCACTGACATAGCCATGATTCTATGGTCCAGGATCACCTACATAAGATTATCTTTTTTTCTGGTGTATGGTCAGAAGGTCAATAGAAGCCTAATACTGAGTCACAATGCCTATGTGGTTGGCATTTCCTCACCTCACATGGGCACAAGAAGAAGAACAAGGTACAGCACAATAAGGTCTTTTGAGAGAGATATAAGCAAAAAGAGAGAACACACACATTTACATAACTTTAATACAGTATATTTTATAATTGTTCTAATGTATAATTATTGTTTTTACTCTTTTACTGTGCCTAATTCATATTTTAAACTTTATTATAGGTATACATGGATAGCAAAAGATATATGATATACTATCTACAGTTTTAGTTGTCCACTGGAGCTCTTGAATGTATACCTCATGTATGAGGGAAAGTTACTGTATAATGAATCTAAAACATTAAAATAAGTGTGCTTACAGAAGAATTTTGCTTTAAATTTTGCTTACAGAAGAATTTTTAGTGTTAAATGTACATTTTAGGAAAAAAGACAGGTTGAAATCAGCCAAGGATCCATGAAATAAAAATTGAAAAGAGTGCAGATTGACCGGGCTCAGTGGCTTGGCCTGTAATATCAGCACTTGGAGAGGCCGAGGTCGTGAATTGCCTCTACAATAAATTAAAAATTAGCCAGGCATGGTAGAATGCACCTGTAGTTCTGGCTACTTGGAAGGCTGAGACGGAAGGATCGCCAGCACACAGCAGGTTGATGCTGGGGAGCCACGAGCGTGCCACTGCACTCCAGCCTGAGTGACAGAGTGAAACTTCAATTCAAAAAAAAAAAAAAAAAGAAAGAAAAGAAAAGAAAAATTAAAAAATCAGATTAATCCAAAGGAAATGAAAAACAGTAAATAGAAAATGTAAACTCAATAAAATAGCAGATAAACCTACAATTTAAAGAAAATCAATAAAGCAGAAGCAAGACTTTGTTAAGATCAACAAATTGACAACTTTTGTGGAAACTTGTAAGGAAGAAACAAAAAGGAAAAGACAAAAATAGTAATTTCAGGAATATAAAAAGGAATATTTCTACAGATCCTGGAGTGGTTCAAAAGTATCTGAGAATACACTAAACCATTTTTTCTTTTTTCCTTCTTTTTTGGCAGAGACATAATCTTTATCTTTTTTAAAATTTTTATTTTAAAGATGGGTACAATTCAGGGTTAGGTTTACAAATGATCATTGTATAGGTAAAATTTGGGCCTCACCTTGGGCCCCACTTCACCTGGTTTGAGATTAACTACCATTATTGATGAAGTGTGTCCCCTGTCCCTCACCTGGCAGTTTCCTGCTACTGCCAATCCCTTTCTTATAGTACTGTGATAATTGTTCAGGGTTTGCTTTTGAGTGAGAACATGTGGTACTCAGTGCTATGATTTTGTGATAGATCACCAAGTACTATAAACTCTAAATCTACCCAAGTTGCTATGAAGTTCATAATTTTGTCCTTCTTTAGGGCTGTGTAATATTCCATCAAGCATATGTACCACATTTTAAAAACTCCAGTTCACTTTCAATGGACAGCACATTTGGTTCCATGTTTTTGCTACTATGAATAATTCTGAAATAAACATAGGTGTGCAGGTATCTCTTTTCAGTCTGATTTCAGTTCCTCTGGATATATTCCCAGAAGGATTGCTGGGTAGTATGGGAGGTAGATCTTCAGATCTTTTAGGGATCGCCACACTGTTTTCCACAGAGGTTGTAACTAGTTGACATTCCCAACAGTGTAGAAGTGTTCCCTTTTCCTCCCATCCTCTCCAGCATCTGTTGTTTTTTGAGTTATTAGTGATGGCCACCCTGACTGGAGTTAGGTGGTATCTCAGTGTGGTTTTAATTTGCATTTCTTTGATGATCAGTGAAGCTGAATTTTTTTTCATGTTTCCATTGGCTGCTCATATGTCTTCATTTGAGAAGTCTCTTTACATATTTTTTGCCCACTTTTTAATAGGGCTGTTTGCTTTTTTCTTTTAGACACATTTAAGTTCCTTACAGATCCTAGATATTAGGCCTCTGTCGGATATACATATGGCAAATATTTTTTACCGGTCTGTGGACTGTTTCTCTACTCTCATGATATTTTATTTGACTTTGCAGAAGCACTTCAGTTTAATGAGGTCCTACTTGTCTATCTTATCTCTTATGGCATAGGAGTTTGAGATTTTGATCAGGAATTGGTTGCCAGTTCCAATCTGCATAAGGGTGTCTCCTGCATTTTCTAAGGTTTTTATAGTTTGTGGTTTTCTGATTAGGTCTTTGATCCATTTAGAGTTGATTTTTGTGAATGATGAGAGCTAGGGGCCTTGTTTCAATCCTCTGCATGTGGTCAGCCAGTTATCTTAGCACAGTTTACTGAAAAAGTTCTCTTCTCCCCAGTGGTTGTTAGTGTAAACTTTATTGAAGATGAGTTGGTTAAGAAATTGATGTTTAGCTTCTAGAATCTCGATCCTATTCCATGGGTCTATATGCCTGTTCTTTAACCAATACCAGTCTGTTTTGATTATTGTAGCCTTAAAATAAAGTCTAAAGTCTGGAAGTGTGATACCTTCTACTATTTTTCTTTTGCTTAGGATTTTTTTTTGGGGGGGTGCTATTCATGGTCATTTATGTTAACATTTGAATTTCTGTATTGTCATTTCCATGTCTGAAAAAAATGATGCTGATAATTTAATGAGTACTGTGTTTAATCTGTAGATTGCCTTTGGTAGTATGGACATCTTAATAATGTTGATTTTTTCAATCCATGAGCATGAAATATTTTTCCATTTGTGTGTGTGTGTCAACTTTTATTTCTTTGATCAGTTTTTGTAGTTTTTATTGTAAAAGTCTTTCACAGCCGAGCTCCCTGGCTCAGCCTGTAATCCCGCACCTTTGGGAGGCTGAGGTGAATGGATTGCATGAGCCCGCGGGTTCGAGACCCGCCTGGGCAGCGAGACCTCA
>NW_007251213.1:379419-547196 GCF_000164805.1 Carlito syrichta
TCTACTTCAAAAAAAAAAAAAAAAAAGTTTTCACTTCTCTGGTTAGGAAGATGCCAAGGCATTTCATCATTTTTGTTGCTATTGTAAAAGGGATTGTGCTTTTTATTTGGATCTCTGCCTGTTTGTTGTTAGTGTATAGAATGCAATTGTCTTTTACAGCTTGGTTTTGTTCTCTGAGATCTTGCCAAAGTCCTTTATCAGAGCAAGTAGGTTTTTGACAGATTCTCTTAGATTTTTGAGGTATAGAATCATATCGTCAGCAAAGAGGGATAATTTGATTTCTTTTCATATTTGGATACCCCTGATTTCCTTCTCTTTTCTAATTACTCTTGCTAGGACTTCCAACACTACACTGAACGAGAGAGATGAAAGTGGCCAGCTTTGTCTTGTTCCAGTTTTCAGGGGGAAATGTTACAAAATTTTGTACATTTAGCAATATGTTGGCTGTGGGTTTATTGTAGATGACTCTTACTATTTTGAGATATGTTCCCTCTATACCTAGATGTTCAAGGGTTTTTAATCAAGAAGGGATGCTTGATTTTATTGAAAGCTTTTCAAGATCAAATGATATAATCATGTGATTCCTATTTTTACATCTGTTGATGTATTTAATTACTTTTATAGTCTTGCAGATGTTGAGCCAGCCCTGCATCCTGGGGATGAAGCTTACTTAGTCATGGTGGATAATTTTTGACATGTGTTGTTGGATCTGATTTGTTAGAATCATGTTGAGAATTTCTGCATCGATTTTCATCAGGGATATTGGCCTGTAGTTCTCTTTCTTTGAGGATCCTTACCCAGTTTGGTTATCAATGTGATGTTAACCTCGTAAAATGATTTGGGGAGAATTTGTCATTCTTGGTTGCTTGAAGTATTTTCAAGAGGATTGGTGTTAGCTCCTCCTTGTGTGTTTTGCAGAACTCTACTGGAAAGTCCTTGAAACCAGGACCTTTTTTTGTGGGTAGTTTATTTTATGATGGAGTCAGTTTCTTGGGTTGTTATTGGTCTATTTAAAATCTCAATTTCTTCTTGTTCCAACTTTGTGCGGTTGTGTGATGTCAGAAAGTCCTCCATTTTATTTAGGTTTTCAAGTTTGTTTTCATACAAGTGGGGTGCCTAGTAATCTCTGATAATTTTTTTTATTTCTTCAGAGTCAGTTGTGATTTGATCTTTTGAATCTCTCATTGTGTTTATTTGAGATTTTTCTCTCTTTGGTCAGTCTAGCTAGGGTCAATCTTGTCTATCCTTTTAAGGAATCAACTTTTTGTTTCATTGATTTTTCTGTGATATTTTTGCCTTCTATGTCCTGTAATTGGACTTTTAATTTGGTGATCCAGATTCTTTGCTGAAGTTAGGGTTTTGATGGTCTGTCTTTCCAGCTCCTTTAGGTGATTTATTAGGTTGTTAACATGTGAGCTTTCCATTTTCTTTATGTGTATTTGTAAAGAAATGAAATATCCTCTAAGTACTACTTTTATGGCCTCCCAGAGGTTTTGTTAAGATATGTCTTCATTTTCTTCATTTCTAGGAATCTTTTAATTTCTGCTTTGATTTCCCTGTTGACCCAGGAGCTGTTTGACATTATACTATATAGTGTCCATGTCTTTGTGGGTTTTGGAGGAATTTTGTTGGTGTTGATAGTTATTTTTATGCCACTGTGGTCTGAGAAGGTGCATGGCAGTATTTTGATCTTATGAAATTTGTTTCTCCTTGATTTATGACTGAGGATGTCATCAATCTTGGAGTACAGTCTATGTGGTGATGAGTAGAATATATAATCTGTGGTAGTTGGGTGGAGTGTTCTGTACGTATCTATTACATTCATTTGGTAAAGAATCAAGCTGATGTTCTAGATCTCCTTGTTGTTTTTTTGTTTTGATGATCTATCTAGGGTTGATACTGGGGTATTTAAGTCCCCAGCTATGATAATGTTAGAGTGAATATCTTTTTTTAGTTTACCTAGAAGCTGCATTAAAAAGGTTGGAGTTCCTATATTGAGTGCATATATGTTTAGCATGGATACTTCTTGTTGATGGATTGAATCTTTTATCATTATGTAGTAACCTTTCATATCTTTTTTTTAATTTTGATGACTTAAAGGATATTTTATCTAATATTAAGATCACAACTCCTGCTATCTTTTGTGTTCTATTCATCTGAAAATTTATTTTTCATCCTCTTACTCTGAATCTGTGAGTGTTCATTTTGGTGAGATGAGTCTCCTGGAGACAGCACATTGTTGTGTCATGTTTTTGTATCCAGTTTGGCATTCTGTGTCTTTTCAGTGGTGTGTTTAGTCCATTCATGCTCAGGTTAATTATTGAGATGTAAGGGTTAATCTCTGTTATGATGTTCTTATAGGGTTTACTGTTGTAGTTGTTTTTGTTTGTTGATTTTCTTTTGATTTGGGGGTTGATATATGTGTGGAGTTCAATCTCTTCCTGAAATCTTGGGGAAAGTATGATTGTTCTTTTTTTTTTTTCTGTGTTAAAAAACTTTCTTAAGCATTTCTTGTAGATTGGTCTTGAAGGGGCATAAACTCTTAGGTATTGAATGTGTGGGAAGGATTTGAATTCTCCATTGCTGATGAAGTTTAGCTTAACTAAGTAGAAAATTCTTGATTGGAATTGTTTATTTTGAGAATTTCAAGATTGGACTCCAGTTTTTTCTACCTGTAGTGTTTCTGTAGATAAGTCTGCTGCTATTCTAATTGATCTTCCCCTGTAAGTAGTCTGATCTTTCTTTCTTGCTGTCCTTAGATTTTTTTTCTTTTATAACTTCTTTGTGTAGGCAAATTACTGTATGTCTAGGAGTTGGTATTCGCATTTGATGTCTTGCAGGAGTTCTCTGAATATTTTGTGCTTGAATAGACTCATCTCTGATTAAATAAGGACAGTTTTCTTGGATTATTTCATGGACTGTTTGTTCCTGGGTCATCTCTCTTTCTCTATCTGCCTCAGGAATGTCATTACTTGCAGGTTCGGCCTTGTGATATAATTACTCATCTCTTAGAGGCTTTGTTCCATCTTGTTAAGCTCCTTTTCTATGTTTTTGACAGTTTGAGCTAGTTCTATATTTTGGTCTTCAAGCTTTGAGATTCTTTCTTCTGCTTGGTTAATTCTGCTGGCCATGGTTGCCAGTTGGTTATTTATTTCATTTACAATAGTCTTTATTGCTGTCATCTCAATTATCAACTCATTCATTATTTCCTCTTCTCTCTCTTCATTTCTATTCATTCTCTCTATTAATATCTTCACATATGGGTTTGTGGTTTCAGACTAGTCATTCTGGGGGCTCTTCATTGTTTGAGTTCTGAAATCTGTATTTTTAGGTGCTATCTTCCAAGTTGTCTTTACAGTACCTGTGTTCTTTTTTTATTCTTATTCATTTGTGATCACTTTCTTCCCCCTGTTCCCCCCCTTCTTTAGTTCCATTCCTCAGTAATAGGTGGAAAAGCTGTCACTTCTCTGTGCTCAATTCCATATTCTTCCTTAGGAGATGCTTTGGATTTGTTCAATTTTGAAACTAGACTGGTGATAGGGGGCTGTATGTTTTTGGTTTGGTTTGGTTAAGGTATGATGGGGACCTGTGATTCAGAAGCTATCTGAAGATCACAGTATTTGCTGATAGCTGTGTAGACACCCTTGAACCCAATTCCCACCACCTTGCAATCTGTCCATGCAGTGGGGGCATATGTATGCCCCCTGAAAGCAAAATGCAATAAGTAAAAAAAAAAAAAAAAAGAATGGAACTAGAAAGAAGGGAGATGAAGAGAGAGGAGAAGGAGAAGTAAAACAGACAGGCACAGCAACAAATGAATAAACAGAAACAAACAGAAACATACAAACAAAATATACAATCAAATATACAAACAAAAAAAACCCCTGATGATGAATTAGCCCTCAAAAATACCCATATGCAAACAGAGACTAACACACACACTCACACACACACACACATATGAGAGAGAGAGAGAGAGAGAGAGAGAGAGAGATGAAGTACTAAAATATAAACAAAAGCAGAGGGAAAAAAAAGAGTTCCCTCTATGGCTGTTTCTGGAACTTCAGGTTCTTTCCCAAGTACCGATGATACCTCTGACTGTACTGTGGTAGGAAGAAGGTGCTGATCTCCAACCCCTCCCCTCTTGTTGCAGGCAGTGAAGTTGCTCTTATCATGGGTCAGATGTTCCACAGGCTGCTATGGGAGAAAGGTGAATCCTATCCTGGCTTACCCAATTTGTCTGCTGCTGCTGCTGCCACCAAGTCCCCCCCTCAGATCAGATGTATCTGTGCCCGGTTCAGCATAGGGGAGGGACTTTCATCTCTCTGTGTCTGCTCCTGAGGTTTCCTGTCCTGGTCAACGATGGTTGATTCAGAAGGGTGCAGAGGTCACCTCTAGGTCACAGGTTGGAGGTTGAACAGAGCCAGGGGGACCACAATAGGCTTCTGCCCAGTACTGGGATAGAGAAAATGATGACAGTTGGTGTCTTCTTTCTGCTGGTGGAGCTTAGCTCCAGATTTCCTCACTGCACCTTCTCCATGCTTCCCACTGTAGTGCTTGGCCAAGTACCAGGCACTCAGCTGCAGCTGACCTCCACTGCCTCCTCCTGTGAGACTCCCAAGAATGGCTGCCAATCCTGGATACTGGAGACTCTGATCTAAGGGTAGGGGTGGGTTGCAGCCACTTCCAGAGGGGAGCCCCAGCTGCTTGATCCTGAGTTTCCCCACAGATTTTCATTCACTTAGCTTCACTTACCCAGTCACACAACTATCTTTATGGAAACTCACTCTTGCAGAGGCTTTCATGCTCCATTCCCATCACCATCTTACCTCTCTTAACAATTTTTTTTTTAGATTATAAATGTTAATATGGACACATTTCTAGAAAAATATGTTATTTAAATGCTGATAAGAAGAAATCAAATTTCTAAAGTGTGCAACATTATTATTTTAAAACTAAAATTCATAATTTAATATTGTGCAAAGAAAACGCTGTTAATTAGCTAAATTTAATCATCTCACAATGTATATATAATTTAAAACTTTATGTTGTATATGATACATACACAAAATTTTGCCTGTCAATTTAAAATAGATAAAATTATGCCCTAACTGTAAAAACTACAGAGATTCCTTGACAGTGTAATAAAATCTTGCATATATATATCACACACATGCACACCAGACCTAGATAGATTCACTGGTGTATCTATTAACATTTAAAGAAGATATAATGCCAGTCTCGCAATAAGTCCTCTGGGAATAGACCAAAAATAATTTTTTTCCTACCTGTTTTCTGAGGACAGTATAACCTTGATACAAAAATCTGAAAAAAAAGAAAATTACAAAGAAATATTATTTCTGAACACAGACACAAAATTCCTCAGCAAAACAGTAGTAAAATCCATCTAGCAAACTCTAAAAGCTAAAAGACTTCATGACCATGTTAGGCATATGACAAAAATGTATTTGATTTGTAAATCCACAAAATGTGTATTAAAGCATTGTTAAGAATAAATACTGGGAATAATCTCAATATTTATTAATAGAAAACTAGAAATATAAAAAATAAAAATACCATTTCTGTGGAAAAATACATTATTTTAAGTTAATGAATACAATACTCATCTACCAACATAGATAAATCTCAAAATATAATGATGATTATAAATCATTTTATGTGTAAATTATTGTATAAAGCCATTTATGTAAAATTCAAATGCCATGAGACTATTTTCATGTAATATTTGAAAGTCCATACATTTGTAGTAAATGTACATGATAACACTGTTGCTCAGGGAGAAGAAATATGCTAATAGGAAGAGTTAACAGGGGGCTTATGCTAAACATCACTTTTTCTCCCTTAAATAAAAGCATCAAAAATCCTGGTCTAGTGTTAAGATTATTTTTATAACACTATGTGCTATATTTGTGTATATTTATTGTTTTATTATTTATTTTTTCCTGTATATTTGAAATATTGCACATATGATGTAAAGAATTAGATAGTTAATTTTTGGAATATAATTAGCACCTTCATTATTTAGAATTGCAAGATATCTCAGTAATATTTTAATTTGGGGGAATAAAGAGGTATTCAGGGTTGTTCTTAGATTTTCCTGATGATATGAACATTTTATAAGATAAAGGTAGTTCAAACATGTGTTGATATTGGCTTCATTTAGTGTTTATTAAAATTTATCAGAAAACTTATTTTTATTCTTGGTTTAACAACTGACTTAAGTATTTTTCTTTAGTTATCCAGAAATAATCTGGTCTTTTTTCCCTCACAGGCCATGAGGTTGTATCATTTTAAGTCAAATTAACTGGCCATGTGCCATTACAAACAACAACAAAAAAATCCTGCTGGATTAATACTTAAAAACAATTTATAACAATATAGTTTTAAACTATTTACTAATAAATGCTTAATTACCTTTGCTTCTTACATAATATAAGCATCAACATTAGATGAAGAAGAAAAACATTTTTTATAGTTGTTATTCTATTATGTCCCTTTTTTCTTCTTTTACAGGAGACAAAGATTTTGTTTGTTTGCTTGTGTTTTTTATTTTTTGTTTTTTTAATTGGAGTCTCACTCCATTGCCCAGGATGGAGTGCAGTGGTACACTTACGACCACCCCCACATCGACCTATTGGGTTCCAGTGATCCTTCCTCCTCAGCCTTCCAAACAGCTAAAACTACAGGCGCACACTACCATGCCTGGCTAATTTTTGATTTATTGTAGAGATGAGGTTTCGCCAAGTTTCCCAGGGTGGTCTCAAACCCGTGGGCTCAGGCAATCTACCTGCCTTGACCTTCCAAAGTGCTGGGATTACAGGCTGAGCCACCAAGCCCAGCTGAGGCAGAGTTTTATATTGCAACATCTTGTCTAATTTAGTTTCATTGCTATAGATTGATTTTTGGTTACCATGAGCTGTGGGATCATGAGGAATGAATATTAGAATAATTAATAGAATGAATAACGTGAATTTTTATCTAAAATGAAATGGAGCTTCTACATATAAGTGATCTTTGTAAATTAATAACTTCTTTTTGTTTGTAGTGGCAAATGGAGGTATCCTCAACCAATATCAGAGATAAAAGAGATTAAATATACAATTGCTGCTGAGGCAGGAGAAAATAAGATGGAACTCCAGGTAGTTTAGACACATTCAGCTTACTTAATAAGATGGAATCTGTTGTGTTTCACATGAAATGAGTGGCATAAATAAAATAATGTTGAACAGTTCATGAGTCATAGAGCAGTTTCTTTAATATCTTGTGGTGGATGTGGTTATGCTCCAGGCAGCGAATAACAAATTAATATTTGCTGGCTCTCATCTAGGATTTTTATTTTTTTAATCCATTGAGATCATTTTTTAATCCTGATGATGTTCATGTAAAGAAACTGATGCAACAATTAATAATTATCACCTGTAACATTCTTTTTGCTTTCTACTCAATTACTACATCTGATATTTTTTCTTTTTGATTAGCTTGTATCATACTTCACACTGGTGACAATGCTGTAACAAGCCAAAAACAATAATTAATGGTAAAATATATGACAAAGATATGACTTCACATGAGTAGAGAATATACTTTATAAAACTTAAAATACCCTACCAAAGATGTAGGCTTTTAATTTATTTTATTGCACATAATATCACATGTAATAAAGGAAAGAAAGTCTCTTGGCAAACAGTGCTGAAAATTTTGGATTTCTACATGAACTAACATGAATATGAACTCTTACCTTAAACTACAAGAAAAATTAATTCAAATTGTATCATATATTTAAATATAAAAGCTAAAATTATAAAAGTTTTAGAAGATAACATGGAAAATCTTTGTTAGAGTAGTAAAGGTTTCCTTGGACACACAAAGAATGGGCTACAAAAAAATAAAATAAAATAAATAGAAGTCTACCAAAATTAAAAACTTGCTCTTAAAAATTCAAACTTGCCTTGAGTACCAGCTTGTTTTCTCCTGGCACAGAGGCAGTTATTTATTTATTTATTTATTTTCTATTGACCAAATAAAAAGCAAGGTCTAGAATGAGACAAAATATTCACCAAAAATATATCTGACAAAGGACTTATATCCAGATTATATAACAAATTTTTATAAGCCAAAAATTATGTAGATTCTAGTTATTGCATTTATATATTATTGTATGCAATAAGGAATTCTCCAATTATCGGAATAAATAAAAGATAGCATGATAAAAATAAGTACAATTCTAATGAAGTCCAATACATTCCAAGAGGTAAAATACAAAATTTATAACCATGTGATAATTAGATTTTGCTTTTCAAAAACTATTAAATGATTAATTAGATGACAAGTAAGGTGTATACCTGGAACTGCTTTTATTTATTTATTTGTTTTTAAAATTGATTAATTAATTAATTTAATTTTTATTTTGAAATTGTGGGGTACAATTCAGGGTTAGGTATACAAATGTTCATTGTGCAAGTACCCTTATTGATGAAGTGTGCCCCCTGCTTCCCCAGGTGGATATCGACTACCATCAATCCCAGCTATCCCCACCACCACTTTCCCCACAGTTTCCCGCTACTTTCAATCCTTTCCTACAGTAATATTGTAGTTGTTCAGGTCTACTTATTAGTGAGAACATGTGATACTCATCTCTTTGTTTCTGTGAAAGATCACTCAGTATTATAAGCTCTAATTCCATCCAAGTTGCTGCAAAGTTCATGATTTTGTTCTTTATGGCTGCATAATATTCCATTGTATATATGTACCACATTTTTTATCCAGTCCTCTTTTGATGGGCAGCATGGTTGGTTCCATGTGCTTGCTATTGTGAACAAAGCTTCAATAAACATACATGTGCAGGTATCTTTTTTATAGAGTGATCTGAGTTCACCGGGTATATTCCCAGCAGGTGAATTGCTGGATCATAGGGAAGGTCAATTTTTATGAGTTTTAGGAATTGCCACACTGACTTCCACAGAGGTTATACTACTTTACATTCCCACCAACAGTGTAGAAGTGTTCCCTTTTCACCACATCTTCTCCATCATCTATTATTTTTTTGAGTTATTGATGATGGCCATTCTGACTGGAGTTAGGTGGTATCTCAGTGTAGTTTTAAATTGCATCTCCTTGATGATTAGTGAGGTTGAACATTTTTTCATGTGTCTGTTGGCTGCTTGAATGTCTTCTTTTGAGAAGTGTCTATTTGTATCTTTAGCCCACTTTGCAATGGGGCTGTTTGTTTTTTTCTTTTTAGCACATTTGAGTTCCTTGTAGATCCTTGATGTTAGGCCTTTGTCAGACATGAAGTTGGCAAATATTTTTTCCCAGTCTGTGGGCTGTCTTCCTGCTCTCTTGACAGTTTTTTTGGCTTTGCAGAAGCGTGTCAGTTTAATGTGGTCCCATTTGTCTATCATATCTCTTATGGCCTGGGCACTTCGAGTTTGATCAGATATCGGTTGCAGTTCCAACTTCCATAATAGCGTCTCCCGCATTTTCTAAGGTTCCTACAATTTGAGGTTTTGCATTTAGATCTGTGATCTATTTAGAGTTAATTTTTGTATATGGGGATATGTAGGAGTTCTGTTTCAATCTTCTGCATGTGGTCAGCCAGTTTTCCCAGCATCATTTATGGAATAGCTTCTCCTCTCCTCAGTGGTGAGTGGTGGAGGCTTTGTTGAAGATGAGTTGGTTGAGAAATTGAGGCTTTGCTTCTGGGATCTCAATTCTATTCCTTTGGTCTATATGCCTGTTCTTGTACCAATACCAGGCTGTTTTGATTATTGTAGCTTTATAATATAGTTTAAAGTCTGGGAGTGTAATATCTCCTGCTTTTTTATTTATTTATTTATCTATTTATTTATCTATTTATTTATTTATGTATTTATTTATTTATTTGCTGAGGATTGTTTTGGCTATTCTTGGTTGTTTATGTTTCCATATGAATTCCTGTATTTTTTTTTTTTTGGTCTGAGAAGAATGTTGCTGGTAATTTGATGGGTATTGCATTAAATCTGTAGATTGCCTGAGGTAAAATGGACATCTTAACAATGCTGATTCTTACAATTCATAAGCATGGAATATTTTTCCACTTGTTTGTGTCATCTTTGATTTCTTTAAGCAGTATTTTGTAGTTTTCATTGTAAAGGTCTTTTACATCTCTGATTAGGAAGATGCCAAGGTATTTCACTTTTTTTGTGACTATTGTAAATGGAATTGTGTTTTTTATTTGGGTTTCTGTTTGTTTATTATTGGTGTATAGAAATGGTATTGTCTTTTTACATTTATTTTATACCTGAGACTTTGCCAAAGTCCTTTGTCAGCGCCAAGAAGTTTTTGGCAGGTTCTCTTGGGTTTTCAAGTTATACAATCATGTCATCTGCAAAGAGAGATAACTTGACTTCCTCTTTTCCTATCTGGATACCCCTGATTGTCTTCTCCTCTCTGATTGCTCTATCGAGGACTTCCAAAACTATGTTGAACAGTAGGGGGGAAAGTGGGCATCCTTGTCTTGTTCCAGTTTTCAGTGGAAATGCTTTCAATTTCTGTCTGTTTCGGTGTATGCTGACTGTGAGTTTCTTGTAGATGGCTTTTACTATTTTGAGGAATGCTCCATGTATGCCTAGATGCTCGAGGATTCTTATCAAGAGGTGCTGGATTTTATAAAAAGCTTTTTCTACATCTAATGATATAATCATTTGGTTTTTGTTTTTACATCTGTTGATGTATTTAATTACGTTTATGGTCTTACAATGTTGAAGCAGACTTGCATCCCTGGGATGCTGAGGTAAAATGGACATCTTAACAATGCTGATTCTTACAATTCATGAGCATGGAATATTTTTCCACTTGTTTGTGTCATCTTTGATTTCTTTGAGCAGTATTTTGTAGTTTTCTTGGTCATGATGGATGATTTTTGAGATGTGTTGTTGAATCTGGTTTGCTAGGATCTTGATGAGAATTTTAGCATCTGTATTCATCAAAGATAATGGCCTGTATTTCTCTTTCTTTGTTGGGTCTTTGTCTGGCTTGGGTATCAATGTGATATTTACTTAATAAAATCATTTGGGGAGAGTGCCATCTTTCTCAATCACCTGGAACTCTTTCAATAGGATTGGTATCAGTTCCTCCTTGTATGTTTTGTAGATTTCTGCTGGAAAGCCATCTGATCCAGGGCTTTTTTTTTTTTTTTTGTCAGTAGTTTTCTTATGACATAATAAATTTCCTTGATTGTTATTGGTCTATTCAGCATCTCAGTGTCTTCTTGTTTCAACCTAGGGAGGTTGTGTGATGTCAGAAAGTCATCCATTTCCTTTAGGTTTTCAAGTTTGTTTCCATACAATTGTACATAGTAGTCTCTGATAAACTTTTGAATTTCTTCTGGGTCAGTTGTGACTTCATCTTTTGTGTTTCTAATTGACTTTATTTGGGCTTTTTCTCTCTTTTTCTTGGTCAGTTTGGCTAGAGGGTCATCTATCTTGTTTATCCTTTCAAAGAAGCAGATTTTTGTTTCATTTATTTTTTGTATTTTCTTTCTGTCTTCAATTTCCTGAATTTGGGTTTTTATTTAGGTGATCTGGATTTTTCTGCTGATGTTAGGGTTTTGGTGTTCTTGCATTTCCAGCTTCCTTAGGTGACTTGTTAGGCTGTTAACTTGTGATCTTTCTTCACGTGTGCTTGTACAGATATGAATTCTCCTCTTCCTAATGCTTTTAAGGCATCCCAGAGATTTTGGTCAGATGTTTCTTCATTTTCATTTGTTTCCAGGTACCTTTTAATCTCTGTTTTGATTTCATCATTGACCCAGGAGTTGCTTAGCATCATACTGTTTAGTGTCCATGTCTTTGTGGGTTTTGGAGGAATTTTATTGGTGTTGATATTTATTTTTATTCCACTGTGGTCTGAGAGGGTGCATGGAAAAATTTCATTCTTATGAAATTTGCTTATGTTTGTTTTATGGACAACGATGTGGTAGATCTTGGAGTATGTTCCATGCAGTGATTAGTAGAATGTATATACTGGGGTCATTGGGTGGAATGTCTGTAGATATCAATTAGGTTCATTTGTTCTTATTGAAGTTCTGGATCTCCTTGCTGGTTTTTTATCTTGATGATCTGTCCAGGGTTGTGAGTGGGACATTAAAGTCCCCAGCTATGATAATGTTAGGGTCAATCTCTTTTTTAAGTTTCCATACAAGCTGCTTTATGAACTTTGGTGCTCTTTTGTTGGGTGCTTATGTGTCTAGGATGGATAATTCTTGTTGATAGATTAAACCTTTTATCATTATATAGTGACCTTCTTCATTGTTTTTAATTTTTGATAGCTCAAAGGATATTTTGTCTGAGATTAAAATTGCAACTCCAGCTTTTTTGTGCATCATTTGCCTGAAATTTTGCTTTCCATCCTTTTATTTGAGTCTATGAATGTCCTTTCTGGTGAAATGAGTCTCTTGGAGACACTATATTGCTGCTTTATGATATTTTATCCATTTTACTATTCTGTGTCTTTTCAGTGATGCATTTAATCCATTCACACTCAGGCTAATTATTGAAATGTCAGCATTATCCCTGTCATGAGGTTCTTACAGAGGTGTTGTTGATACTGTTTTTTGTTGTGTTTCTTTTGATTTTGGGGTGGATTCATGTGTGTTTTCAATATTTTCCCTGCACTCTTGTGAATAATGTTATTGTTCTTTTTTCCCTTCTTCTGTGTTTAATACTTTCTTAAGTGTTTCTTATAGGGCTGGTCTAGAGGCCACATAAGTTTTTAGTGATTGAATGTCTGGGAAAGATTTTAATTCTCCTTCACTGATGAAGCTTAGTTTAGCTGGGTAGGTTATTCTTGGTTGAAGTTGATTATCTTAGAGAACTTTGAAGATTGGGCTCCAAGTTCTACTAGCCTAAAGGGTTTCTGTAGATGAATCTGCTTCTATTCTAATTGGTCTTCCCCACTAAGTAGTCTGACCTTTTTCTCTTGCTGCCTTTAGGGTTTTTTCTTTTATACCTACTTTGTTTAAGTGAATTATTATGTGTCTGGAAGTTGGTCTTCTCATTTGTTGTCTTGCAGGGGTTCTCTGAATATCTAGTGTTTGAATTTTCATGTCACTGATGAGATAAGGGAAATTTTCTTGAATAATTTCATGGAATGTTTGTTCCAGGGTTGTCTCTGTCTCTTTTTCTGCCTCAAGAAGTATAATTACTCTTAGGTTTGGTCTCTTGAAGTAATTGCTTGTCTTTTGAAGGTTTTGTTCTGTCTTTTTAAGCTTCTTTTCTATGGTTTGGACAGTTTGGGTTAGTTCTGTATTTTGGTCCTCAAGCTCTGAGATTCTTTCTTCTGCTTGGTTAATTCTGTTGTCCATGCTTATTTGTTTGTTACTTATTTCAATCACGGTATTCTTTACTGCTATTATCTCCATTATCAACTCCTTCCTATTTTCCTCTTGTCTCTCCTCAATTCTTTTTATTCTTTCTATTAGTGTCTTGATTTCTGGGTTTGTAGTATGTGACCAGTCATTTTGGGGGCTCTTCATTGTTTGCATTTTGAAGTCTGTTTTCTCAGTGTCTGGTATCCCAGGGGTCTGTGGAAGACCTATATATTTTTTTGTTTTTTCTTCTTTTTAAGTTTCCCTCCCCACATTTTCCCTTTTTTTCCTCCCTCTTCTTTAATTTTGTTGTTCAGGGGTGGCAGGGTTGTTTTTACTTCTGTTTGCTTGATCTCCTATTCTTCTTTGTGTGAATCCTCTAGCTTTGTGTACTCCTGAAGCTTGACTGTGGGTTGAGGATTGTACTTTTTTTGTTGTTGTTGTTGCAGTTTTGAGATTGAATTGAGGGAGAAGCTGTGACTCAAAATCTATCTGTATATCACAGTAGACACCAACAAGTGTATGAATACCCTGGAACCTACTTCCCACTGCCTTGCAATCTGTCCATATAGTGGGGGAATAGGTTACTCCCTGAAAGTGAAATGTAGTAAGAAAAAGGAAAGGGATGGAACAGGGGAGGGGAGGAAGAGGAAGGTGGAGAGTGAGAAGAATATGAGGGAAAAACAGGAAGGTGGAGAGTGAGAAGAGTAAGAGGGAACAAACATACTGAATAATAAATGAAAAGAGACACAAAGACAGAAAAGTATAAGAAAACAAACAAACAAACAAAAAACAAAAAGCTAAAGCATACAGATAATCTTACAGACACACAAACCAATCAACCTCCTTATTTATACTATTCCTTTACACAAGAATGAAGTCTAAAGGATAAAAAGAAAAAATCAGTAAACTAACTCTGTTGTCCAGGCTGTATTGCTGTGGCGTGCTCACAGGCTCACCGCAGTCTCAACCTGCTTGGCTCAGGTGATCCTTCTACCTTAATCTTCCAAGTATCTGGAACCACAAATGTGCACCACCACACCTGGCTAATTTTGTGATTTATTGTAGAGATGAGGTCTCACCAAGTTGCCCTGGCTAGTCTCGAACCCATGGGTTTAAGCAATCCTCTCACCTCATCCTCCCAAGTACTGGGATTATAGGCATGAACCACTATGCCCAGCCCGGGACTGCTTTAAAAGATAACAGAGATATGTCTCAAATGTATTTTATAAATATAGCCCATTATTTTTAAAATTAAAAAAATATATAAAATGAAAAAAACTATAGCATATTATCTGAAAATTGGGTATGTCACATGCATAGTTTGAACCTCCAAACATAACATCCTTTCTAGGAACTTATATTAGCTATCTATGAGGACTGACAATTAAGTTTGAGGACTCATCCTAGAAAACGTGCTACATACCTCATTGCTGAATATCAGTATAGTCTCCACTGAAATACTCCCCTTGGGAACCTATGAATTGATGCCAGTGCTTAGTTCACCCATCAAAGCAATTTTGCAACTCTTTTTTCTGGAATGGCCATCTGAGTTGTCATCATATTACCCTTGATGTCCTGAATGTTATTAAAATGCCCTCCTTTCCATATTTCCTTTATCTTTGACAGAAGAAAAAAAGGTCATTGGGGGTCAGATTAGGTGAGTACGGAGGGTGTTCCAATACAGTTATTTGTTTGCTGGTTAAAAACTTCTTCACAGATAGTGCTGTGTGAGCTGCTACATTGTCCTCATGCAAGAGATCCTTCAGGACTACTTTTGTACACATCTTTCTCAGACCAAGCTTTTCAATTAAGATTGTCCTGTTTCTCTATTGATGTTTATTTAATCTGTTATGCTTCTCACAATCATCTGGTGACTTGGACAAACAATTGAACTTTTTTTTTCAACGTTTTCACCAGTTCTGCTTGTTACTGACTCTTCGGACCTCTCTTCATCAGTCACACATTCTCTCCCGTCAGAAAAAAAGTTGAATCCATCTGTATACTGCCGTCTTCCTCATGGCATTATCCCCATAAACTTGGACTAACAGATCCCTGATTTCACTTCTACTCTTGCTAAATTTAAAAAGAAATGTAATACTTATTCTTTGCTCTAATTCAAGTCTCAACATTTTTATGACAGTACATGGAAATATGCAACAACCATAGTGAATGCCACTCAGCCAGACACTGCCACATGTCGACATGAACACAGCTTGAGACACTTGTATACCAAAGTTGTGAAAACTGATCAAATTGTTTTTACACTGCTTCCAACATAATCACACAGTGGCAAGTTTGCAAATTTAATTATCAGGCCTCATATATACTTATAATAAAAATGAAGATTTTAAATTATATATGTATATACAAATGTATATGTATGTTTGTGTGTGTATATACAGAGAAAGAGATAGAAAGAAAGCAATGAATTCTCTGTATCTTTCTCTGTATGTCACATTCAGTAAGAAAACACACACACACACACACACACACACACACACACAGAAACTTGAATGCATCAAAATGTACCTGGGGAAATTACCCTGTGAACTTTCCTCAACATTTGTCATTTTAGCTCATTTCACAAGAGTTAACCTGCTGTCCAAAATTATATCTGTTTTTATAAATATGAGGCAAATATTTAATTACAATGCATCCTTTCTTACTAGGATAAACAGCAGCTAACTATGATATGATGTTAATTCAATATGATGGAAAGCATGTAATGAAATAAGACTTTCAAATCACATTAGCGTACAAATGCTATGCTTCATGATCATTTTCAACAGCATTATAGTTTGTGGCTAATGACATGCATATCCTGGAAAGAAATCATATTTTATTTGATCAGGTAGGTTATGAACTGACAAAATAGTGCAGTTGTAATACTCTTGATTGCTGAGTGTATTCTTGTTACTTACTGGTTACTTAAAGAGCAGCTTACTGATGTCCTTAAGAAGACTAATTGGAAATAAATGAACTCTCAAAATTTATCAATTAAGGAAGTAACGTAAATCATCCTAGTCTATGTACTCTTCCTGATGCCAGAGTGTGGTAGCAGAGAGGTGGAATTTAACAGCTATTTCATAATTATGGTCAAATACATCATGGTGTGATGGTGTCTAATGTTAAAGGAGCTGGTTATTCAGATTAGAATCTGCATTATTTCTGTAAGTAGTTTGCTTATTTATTTATAAATGATAATTCTAAATCAACTAAAATAGAAGTAGTGATTCTGTTTCCTAAAATAAATATGTCTGGTTTAGAAGATATTAAAAAGTAGTATTTCCAGCTACATTTAGCCATGATTCCTAAAGAAGCAGCACCTCCCAAGCAACCCTAGCAGCTCTTTAAAGCATTGAAAATTTACACTTTTGAAAGCTATGTGTTTAGCAGCTTAAATATCACATTCATGCCAATTGCATATTTTATAACAGTAATTTTTAAAATGTAAATTTTTTACATTGGGTCATTTTAAAAATTACTTTAATCTTTTATTATGTATGTATATTTTTAAAAATTGATTCACAGTGTTTAAAACAGAGCATAAATAGACTGAGAAATGAAATCAGTTTCTAGATCAAATTTTGTTATTATTTTTTACTTTTTTCACTGAGCTTCAGTGTTTGTGTGAATCCTTATGGTTAGTTGTATGTAGAGTTTTACATTTATGTGCATTGTTTCTAAAAAATGATTTCTACAGCTTAAAAAATTAGATGGTGATTTTATCTCTAAATCTTATGTACCTTAACATTAGAATGACCATACCTTTTAACAGGACCCTATCTTTTCATAGATTAATGGAACAATTTTGATGTTAAAATTGGTAACTTGGCTGTTTACTGGCTACATCATATCTAGAGTTTTGGGAGTAACAATAGTGTTAGCATTAATCGGTTATTTCTTCTATTACTTCATTTATGTTTAAGTTTCACTTCAAATATTGTACCTTTTTTCCCTTTTACTGAAGTTCCACTTTGTTGACTAATTTTCTTTCTCAATTATTCATTTTTTATAGAATGTCATAGATTTTGTCACCGAGAGACAAAACCACAACATCAGTACAGGCCTTGCTCTGTTATTGAGCTGAATAATAGTTGTGGAGTGATCAACCACCAAATGACTTTGACAGACGTGTCATCATTGGTCTCTAATCATGATATACATCTCTTACTTAGTGATCTATGGGCCAAAGAAATAGCAATAAAATTTGCAGTTTATGAAATTACTCTTGTGTAACATACTATGGTAACTGAAATTTGAACCATGCTATGTGAGACTGGTATTATTTAACTAACTATACTAACTGAAATTCATGCATGTCAAGAATCATGTGAAACAACGACTACCTATATTCAATTTTTAATAAAAATATTCTTCAAATATTAAGATAGAATTTTTTTTTTTTCAGAATGACAAAAGCTGAGAGAATGTGTAACCACCAGAACTATATAAATATAAAGGAATTTTTTTAGGCTGAAGGAAAATGATACCAGCCCAAGTGTAGGGAAGCATAAACCTACAGGAAATAAAAAAATAACACTGGGAGAAATGTCTACTTGGGTGGGTCACTTTAAAAAGAATAGAAATATTTTCCTTCTTTTAATTTATCTGTAAGTCTGTTTGCAGCAAACAGACTTAATGGAAGCAGATTATTTATTATTAGATTTATAGCATAGGTACATGTAAAATATGAAAAAATACTAAAAATTTGGTAGTGTAAAGGAAATGGAACTGTGCAAGTTTCTTATATTTTGCATGAAGAATGCTATCATCTACAAGTAGATTCTGAGAAGAGAAAAATTGTTGTAAAAATAGTTAAAAATAAATATTTGTAGCTAGAGAGATCAATAGAGCAATTGAAATAAAATATTAAAATTGTTTTATTAATCTAAAAGAAAGCAGAAAATAAGAAACACATAAACAAGATGGACCAGCAATTTTTTCTTGTTTCTCTACACTACTAAAAGTCTTCCATTTTTTTCAATAACTTTTCCACATCCATTTTTTGTACTTTGGATTCGGGTCCTTACATTCTACAGAAAATGATCTCAAAAATTGAACAAGGAAAACTCCAAATCATTAATTAATAATTCCACTAATTATAAATTGACCAACTATTCCTATTAAAAGTAGATATAATCACACTAAATACAATAGTCCCAACTTTATACTCTCTGAATGAGATTAATTTGAACTATAATGGCAGATATAGGTTGTAAAAAAAATGGTGGAAAATACTGAACCATTCAAAAAGTTTTAAAAAAGGGTGATCTGTCTATATTAACTTCACAATAATGAGTATTAGCAAAAATAAAGTGAGATAATTTATAACAAATAAAGGTTAATTCTTGAGAGATATAACAATCATAAATATGTGTGTGCTTAATTAAAGAGGTTGAAAATCGTAAAAATGAACTGCAAAAATAAAGGAAAAAATAGTCAAATTCATTAACATAGTTGGGAATTTTAAAGCATATTATACTTGAGACCAACTATGCTGTTTCATTTCTTAAAGCCTGGACCTTGGTCTGTCAAGTAAGCATAACACTATTTACATAGGTGAGGCTTAAACAAATAACATGCAGTGTTTAGCACAGAGTTATAGGGCATATAATAGTTTCTGTAAAAAGTAGATGTTGATGTTTCTCAAAATTTATAAATCCAACACATAAAGAAGAAAAGTCCGCTAAACCTTGGCATTCTAAATATAAAAACAACTTTCTTGAGCACTGCCATATGTTCTGTTTTTTTTTTTTTTAATTGCTAAAAAATATTCTATTTTTTTCAATTACCCTGCCACCTCTCTACTTTACACTTTGAATTCTGGTCCTTACATTTTACAGAAATTGATCTCTCAAAGGTGGTCTTATATTCTCTGAGAAAAATAAATTGTGTTTCTTAGCCTTCAATTTCTTTGATGGGCTGTTACAATTGTAGACATTGAACACCATTTCCTCTTTTGAAATGCTGTCTTCATTTTGGCTCCATATCAAATAACTCTGAAATGCTCTCATATCTTTGATTTATTCTCTTCTCCATCATTTTACTGTTTCTTTTCTCACCTTGGAAGGATGTCTCTTCTAGGGTCTGATCATTTTTGTGTGACTTCACCTTTCAAAATATATACTGCTGGAACTTATTTATTCTTCTTATCTACATGATCACTTCACCGTTTATTATAATCCACACTTTTTAGCCCCAAAGTATAAATTTATTTATTCACCTTAAATTTAAAATAATAAATTTTTGGCAGTATGGTTCACTAACTTTTTTTTTTTGAGTTGGAGTCTCACTCTGTAGCCCAGACTGGAGTTCAGTAGCATGCTCCTGGCCACCGCAGCCTTGACCTGCTGGGCTCTGGTGATCCTTCCGCCTCAGTCTTCCTAGTATCTCTTACAGTAAACAAATTTGAATGTTAGGTTATTTTTATTTTTATTTTTTTGAAATTTGTCAACACCAATTCTCTTCCTGCTACCCTCATCACATCTTTATATAATGACAAAAGCTCCTTAACTGGACTCTAATATATCTTCTCCCCTCCTTCCTTCCAACGTGTCCTGAAACCTGTACCCACATCAGTCTTCTACCCCACAGTCTAGACTCCATTACAAGATTTAGGTGCTCCACAGTAAAGATTTACTCAAATTACTCTCTGATATCCTCAGATTTTCATAATCTCACCCACTTCATTAGCTCAATCAGTTTTATCTGTCTCTTTGTTCACATACAAATTTCCACTACTATTCTTGATAGTTCATACATCTTAGTTTTCTCTTCTTGTGGACTAACCCTCTTTATGATTCTTCATTCTGGCTTATAGCAAGTTAATTGTCCCATACTAGAAAACCCTTGTTCACTCTCAACTTTAGTTCATGGTCACGTGAAGGTTTTGTGTATTTTATCCCCCTCCATTTTCTGTTGTGCCACTTAATAGACTATCATTTCTTAGGTTCTATGACTAAAACTAACTTTTGTAAGCTCAGCAACGATTCTGCAAATCATAATTTGACTTTGCTAATTAGCTTCCTTTTATTTTCTGCCACTGGAGGCACTAGAGGAAGACTAGAGGAAGTCAGAAGAGGGAGCTTCTTAAAGAAGAGGTTTTAAGAGTCAGGCTTGGGTGGCTCAGCCTGTAATCTCGCGCTTTGGGAGGCTGAGGTGAGTGGATTGCCTGAGCCCGCGGGTTTGAGACTCGCCTGGGCAGCGAGACCTCATCTCTACAATAAATCAAAAAATCAGCCGGGCGTGGTAGTGCATGCCTGTAATTCCGGCTACTCGGAAGGCTGAGGCGGAAGGATCGCCGGAGCCCAGAAGGTCAAGGCTGTGGTGGCCAGGAGCAGCCACTGCACTCCAGTCTGGGCGACTGAGTGAGACTCCAATTTGAAAAAAAAAAAAAAAAAAAAGAGGCTTTTACTGTTTTGCTTCCAGTTTCAGGCTTGCTTTTTGTTTCTATCAGCATCACCACCTCAAGTTTGACTCCCAGATCTTCCAGGTCCTTCCTCTGAAGTCCTGAGACATCTGTGCCAGAGATGCAATGGCCCCCCTTAGATGTCGAAGTTCCAGCTCCACAGTGCCCCTCCTCTGGGCTTTTAAACTTTCGTAATTTCTATCTTTTCCCTTTGGTAACTCAGCCTAAGGGATTGCTAACTGCTTCCTGCAATTACAACCACTATGATACCTTCATGCTCCACTGTTTGCAATAATAATTCTCCACTAATGTTAATCTCGTTTTCATTAAAATACATCTTCTACCATAACTGTTGTAGTATTTGTGTCCTGACTAGACCCTGCTTAACAGACTTGTCCTCCAAATTATCTCTCGTTTCTATTTTGCCATCTGTCAATTTAAGGTATTTATTTAGTATTTGTTTTTATCTCAAAATACACTGAGTTTCTGAAGGCAGGATAATTTTTTTTCTTTTTTTCCTGATGCACAACATATATTTGTTAAATGAATGGAAGAAAGAATGACAGTATTAAATTACCCAAACTTTCTATGTTTGTCATGTGGTGATGAAGCATTCTGGAGACCTGGTTTTGTACTGCATGTCAGAGCAGACCAGGAAGCTGCCTAGCTGGAGACTGTGAAAAACATCAGCTCCCTAATCAATGACTCACCACTTACTCAAGTTTTCTTCATTGTCTAGGAAAGGATAAAAATATCACTTTCGTCTTTTTCTGAGAGTGTGTGCTACATGAACTTTTTTGAGGAAGAGGTCTTTCTTAAATCACAACTTTTTTCAAAAACCTCAATATGCTAAAGCATATTTCTAAATTACCTCTTATGATTAAAAAGTGTGAAGATAAAGTGCTATATTACTACTTAAGTAATAGATATTGTACTCAATTTGCATTTTCAAATAAACATTAATCATATAATGAAAAATTAATGTTGCTATGAATAATTATGATTAATATTTTCTATAATAGCCATTTTTGTTTTTTGTGACTGATCACTGAATGGAATACTCTATCAATTTAGTAGCCTTGTCTGAGAATACTGATTCTATGTTTATTTTAAGCACAATATGAGTTATTTTTAAAATCTTGTTTTATGAGAACAGAGTATAAATATCTGTATTTTTGATATTTGTAAAATATTTGTTTGAAATTGTCTTTGAATTACAATAAGGTGAAAAATATAGTGTTAGCTCCTTGAATTACACTGTCTGCCTAAATAAAATATTCATGTGCCATTTTCACAGAGTCAATCTTCTAAACAGTTTGAAGAAATAGTAGAGAATCCAGAAAATGAGGAAAAGTAAAAGCATGTTTTTATAAAACTATTTAAAATATGCACACAGTTATGTGAATAGAATCAGTTCACACTTTTCTAGGGATTTTAACCCAATATGGACACCAAAGGATATATTTGAACACCTCTAACACAGTTATTTTATTTATGTTGTATCATTTTTTTTTCCTACTTCTAGTTTCCTTTCTTAGACCTGGCTTCTACTAGTTTCTTTTTTTGTTTTTTTTTCATGGTACCACTGCATAACCAACCCACAATTATTTGTCAATCTCTTGTTTAAGGTGGATATTATCCAGAGAAATGAAGGTACCATTTTAGCATGTAGAAAATACATTTTTTGTGTGATGTAATGGTTTCTCCTTCTGGGCTAGACAGGAAAGCAAAAGTAACAGTAGATTTCTGAGGTTTAGCTCATTTCTAATTTAATCTCAAACTTGAATTCAAGTATCACAGTGGCCAGGCATGGTGGCTCATGCCTGTAACCCCAGCACTTTGAGAGGCTGAGGTAGAAGGATCACATGTGGCCAGGAGTTTGAGACCAGATTGGGCAACATAGTGAGACCCTGTCGCTATAAAAAAAGATTAAAATATTAGCTGGATGCGGTGAGGCTTTTGTAGTCTCAGCTAATCTAGAGACTGAGGCAGAAGGATATCTTGAGTTCAAAGGAGTTCAAAGTTGCAGAAAACTGATTGTACCACAGCACTCCAGCCTGAAACACAAAATAAGACCCTGTAACAAAAGAAAAAAGTATCACAGTGATACTACTGACTCATAATAAGAATATAAAGATCAAATTCAGATAATTCCTTAGAAATAGACATCTATTAATTGATTGGAATATTTACTTTATGAGTGGAGTACATTTTAAATGGTTTCTAATTAAACATATAGTGTTGGTTCAATTATATTATTATTTGAGAATTATGAAATTTTACTTTATTTAAAAAACAATCTATTTGTACCATGTAAAATATTCAAATCAATATATAATAGTTTTTTTTCTATCATCTTTCTCTGTTCTCTTATCCATTATTTTATCCTAGAAATGAAATCTAAGTTGATAAACAGTTGGTGGCCATGATACATACATATAATAGTTAGGCCCATAATACATCATATATAGTATATGATACTACTTTAATGTATGCAAATAATGTTATATAAATTATTTTAATATTAAAAAAATCAAATGTTTTGTTTAATGTAAAGATAAATGGACCATTAAAAATAAAAACACATTGTTTACAGTCAGTCAATTCTAAAATGCTTTTCTTAAATAACATGAAAATTGAGTTATAGTCTCTGTATTCAACAATGAATTGAATATTTTCTTTCCCTCACAAAGGATGATAGATTATGCAAGTTATTTTCTGTTTTGTATGTATACTACACTACCTTTCTAGAAGGAGTGTCTCAATCAACGCTATGGGATCTAAAAGTTCTGATTTCTTTCCTCTGGAAGCATTTGACTATAGTTACATATAATCTGTATTCTTTTTTCCCACTTCTGTGATCTCATTCTTCTGACAACTCGGCTTCACACAGTAGGATTCAGCAAGATCAACAATTAAACACCTTGAACTCATCCAGGAGTCCACAGGATTGTGATTTGACTAAATGATAAGGCATAAAATACACATTAAGAGTCTAGAGAGGTAGAAAGTATAAAAAGGAAAGACACAAATTACAACACCTGTAAAATCAACGAGACTGTTTTAAAAAATCTGTATTATGCAGCATGGTGGCTAGGAAAATAACAATCTTCCCAAGGGGTTGATAAGTGTAGCATAATGAGTACAACCTTTATAGCTGGCAATTAGTCTGCCATGCAGTGCCTTTAACAGAAAATGGAATTACCAATAAGATCCATCTTGATCAAGAAGCCATATATGCTACTAATGAGCAGCCAATATATTTTATTTCTTATTGTTGCTACAAATTCAAGGGCAGCCCAGGTTGAATAGTACGAAGAATGAAGAAAGTGTTGCCTCTACTGGAATAAAGGGGAAAAGGTATTCAGTTGCGATCTCTTACTAAAATTGTTCAGAGAGCTGTTTAAGCTCTTCTTGTTTTTTTCTAATGCATTCAATTGATGTGACAAAACTTTGAAAATTTAAAGGCATAACATATTTTGGAGTCTGAGTTAAGTGTTTATGATATGATTATGTGACGTTCATGTCTAAGCCACATATTTTTTCTTCATGAGCAAGGACAGCCCAAAACATAACTAGAAGAGGAAGAAATATGCCTCCTGTTACATACTTTTCTTCCTTCAAGGTTTCCATTATATTACAGATATCAGTGTTGTCTTCCCATCCCAATAGAAAGGGGCTGGGAGAGGAAAAGAAAACTTACTCATGCATGTCAGTAGTCAGTAATGCATGATACATGAAAGTTTATTCATACATGTCAATAGTCAGTAATGCATGATAATACCATAACCTTTTATTTATATAGGCTTTGTATGCATTTTTTCACTTTTTAAGTGTTCATCCTTATCTTATGTATCTAGAAAAAACAACTCCTCCATGTCTCAGCACAAAATTCCCCTACCTGCTCAGATAGCTGTGTGTGGCCTCTGTTCTTGGACCAAGTACAGATAGCTTTTTTACTATACTGTGCTCCAAATGTGTCACTATTACCTTTAGTCATTTAGTTGTTCAAAGTCAGGTTAATAGTTCATTTGCATTTTTATCTTCTAGGTTAAAATTCTTATCTACTGGGTTAACATAACTTCTGGTGTATAGTGTGTACTTCATAAAATCCACTGAATGGTTTCATATGCTATCAAATAAATTAATAAAATTTTGTATAAAATTACTTCATGAGTTTATGAAGTAATTCTCATGATCAGTTTTCAAAAGAGACTGATTTTAGAATTTTAGCCACTAGGACACTTGATTCAGAAACTATATTTGAGTATGAGGAAAATTGTCCATGCATCGATGAAATCTAAGCTTTCCCATATGATTATTCTTTTTTGAGATTATCCTTCCTGTCGATTCTGATAGCTTTTAACACTGCATTATTGCCAGGCTATTGCACTGGTCACTAGATTGAATTTGTTCTTAGTTATCCTTTTCCAGGACAGAGAATTCTTATTGGTTTGACAGTTTCACCTTTTTGTCAAAATATCTTTCTATTCTGACACTACAATATGGGTTTTTATAGGTTTCCCAGTTCATGATCTGGCTTTTGTTCTTTGCATCCTACCATTTCCTATTTCACTAACCTATAAGTAAAGTTAGGCTTTCTTTACTATTACTTGTTTAATCCATTATGTTCTATTTATGAAACTGTAAATAATTAGATTTTTACTGCATATAGACAATCTTCTGTCTTTTATTTCTTATCTTAGAAGATATAGTGCTTCGAGTAATCAAGATATTTAGCTTTTGAAAGTATAGGCGTTTGCAATATTTCATGGAGATCAGACCTTGCCCAGAATATTATACATTTTTGCTATCTTTTTTCCTGATTATTACTTTCCACCTAGAGTGGAAAAGTCTAAGGACAAATCCCAACATTCCCTACTTCCATTCCAGGCTTGATGACTAGCTCTGGACACTTCAATTAGCAGAGGCTAAGAATCACTCAGGTGAAAAACATGCTTTAAAAAAAGTGGAAGAATACTCAGGAAGCAAATTAAGGTTTGTTTTTCATTTTTTTATTTTTCTTTTTCCCCCCCTAGATGATAAACTTTACAAAAGCAAGGACTTTTTGTCTTTGCAACTCCTATGCCTAAGTACTTGGCAAAGTGTCAAACATTTTAAATTAAGTTTTAATTTTGATTTCACATTAACATAATCAATATTTCTCAGTATTTTTAAACCTTCAACAATTTCAGAAATTTCAGTATTTTTATATTTGCTACTAATCATCAATGCATAGCAGGATATGGTAATTTTATAAAAACAAATGTGTGAGTTGTTTATTAAGCAAATAGAAAATATAATTTAGTGAAATATTTAGTACTCTACCTAAGAAAACTTATTAATGTGCTGATACTCTCTAAATTTTAGCAGCTGCTATTCTATTTTTACTAATTCAGGAATTATTCTTGAGGTTCCATAGACACTCAAGGACATACAATATTCTAAATTGTGAAAGTCTATGAACATAAGCATAGGAAAAAAAATCATGCCTACATTTTCAGAAACATTTAATAAAATTAAACTTTTTTTGGAGTTCTGTATTAGTATAGGCAAGAAAGCACAGCATATTAATAACTGTGACTTAGTCACCAAAAAAAAGTTATAGATCTCTCTATTCCACATTAGAATTGCTGTATATGTAATCTATGATTATCACTAACTTGAGACTTCAGTAGTTATTAGATACAAGTCCAGATCACAAGTGCATTCAGTCTTTCTGTCCTCAAATATTTGGTTTATGATAACCTCCAAATATTAGGAAAACTCCACACCTAGTAGTAACTGAGCAAACTAAATTTTGATATCATATCTTCATGATATTGCTAGATATGTTACATTTAAATACTTTCTAGATACAATTGGTTGGTGATCAATATATGGAAAGTGTGAGTCATTTTCATTATTTGTTTTTAGAACATGACCATAAGTCGAGAATTCTTAACTCTAATTAAAAGAGTGTCATCTGTTATTTACATATAGGCAAGTAGACTTCAAGTTTCAGCAGCCTTCACATAAGTATGCCTTTAAAAATAAATTTTAAGTTTAAATCGCCTATATTTAAAATGTGTTATTATTTTCAATTTTTTCTTTTATATTTCTGGTATAGTAAAAATGTTACTGAAAGGACAGACTGAGAGTGGGAAGCCATTTTTCATCTTGTTCTTAAACTCTGAAACAATGATGAGAAAGTAGAAGCTATGCTTTTGAAGAAATGTACACTTTAGGTAAAATTAACTTTGTTGACTTTGTCTTTTCAGAAACAGACTCCCTGGTGCCAGGTATCAGAGATATCTCATAGAGGCAATCAAGCTTGCGTAGAGTAAAGGGAATTTATAAGGCCTAAGACATCATGCATTGGTCAAGGATTGTGAAAGTCAGAAACTTGTAATTACAAAAGTTATGACCTCTCAGAGGGAGAGTAGGTGGGGATTCAATGTTCCAGTAAATTGGGTGCTAGAAGCCAAGGATCCCCCGAAGCTACCCAATGGGAATGCCTAGGAGATAAGGGAAAGTGCACCCTCAATTAGCTCTAAGGAATGTCATTTGGGAAGGTGAAGGAGCATTAGAACCCTTGTCACTCCCTTCTCTAGGGGCTATGATAATATGGACAGACAGTAATGGGTCTCTGTGTCACAGGTTCTCCAAGACATTTGCAGGTGGTGGATAAGGAAATCATGGCACTCTTCTCTACCCTATTGCAACATCTCCAAGGAAAAGGATTTAAGCCAGGGCTTTGGGGGCTAAGGTGCCACACTTTTCTAGAGTGTAGGCCTGCTCCCTGTCTGTGGGGAGTGAAGCTTTCTTAAGTAAATCTTTTCTTCTCTCACCTCTGTGTGTTGAAATTCTTTGCATAACTCGAATCTCTGGGTTGCCAGCACACACCTTCGGCTTGCCAGTGCCTATAGTGCTGCTTCGCTTCTCCATCCGTCCATTCACCCTCACCCTATCCAGACCCTAACAGTTACCTTGTTATTTAATACATCTTTTAAGAGACACATACTGCTGGGCTGGGTGGCTCAACCTGTAAACCCATGCCTTTGGGAGGCTGAGGTGAATTGATTGCCTGAAACCGCAAGTTTGAGACCCACCTGGGCAACTTGGCAAGACTTCATCTCTACAATAAATCAAAAATCAGCCAGGCATGGTAGCGCGCATCTGTAATTCCGGCTACTTGGAAGACTGAGGCGGAAGGATCACCGGAGTCCAGCAGGTCGAGGCTGCAGTGGCCGGGAGCGGCCACTGCACTCCAGTCTGGGTGACAGAGTGAGGCTCCAACTCAAAAAAAAAAAAAGAAAAATGAAAAAAAAAAGAGACACATATTACTGAAAGACAAATTTTATTTTTAAAATGTTAGCTATTATGTTCCAATGTAATTTATTTTATAATCCTCTGGAATACTTACACATTTTATAATATTAATCTAATAAGGAAGGAGGGTTCATGAGCTTCCCAGCTATCCATAGGAGTCCAAGGAACAAGAAAGTTTAAGAACATCTGCCCTAATGTTTTTTAGCATATTTGCCTAGTGTATTCTCTAGTTTAATCCCTGTGTACTAAAAGTTCAATGGGTAACTTGACTGAATCCTCCTAGAAAATACTCAAGAACCAGATCAATATCATGTGCCACTGTTTTCTTTACACGTTCTGGGTGCTTTAGTGAAGGAAAAAAAAAAGATTGATAATATTTAAAGCTATATTCACTGTATTAATTATCTTATAATTAAAAAATTATGTAGAAATAATAGTGCCTAATATTAGGTCTCATATATCTATTATGTATACTCTATCATACAAGGTTTATAATTGTAGCATAATAAGTTGACAATTTTTGTGCCTTATCTTTTAGCTCTAGAAAACTCACTAGTAGCATAACCTTGGCTTACCAGAGCATTCTGAGGTTTCTAATAACTCCTCCTCCAAAATAACAAAACACAAAAATGGCGGCAGCTCATACAAATGTATAATGCTATCAAAGCTTCAGCAGTGTTAGAATCCTTTTAAGAAAATTAACACATCATTCTTAATGCTTCTACATTCTTAATGCTTCTACATTCTTAATTATCTCTTTCGCAAGTGACTTTGATTCAACCCTCTTTCTTGACACATTTTTAAAAATTTTCACTATAGCAGACAAAGAATAAATCCTCATGTAAAAGTTCCTGGATATTCAAATAACAACATATTTTTTTTCCAGGGATCATCATAAGAATAATCTAGTCTGTATTGTGATAATTTTATGAGAAAAACTGCTTTCTAGTTATTGCTACATTATGATTTCCTTGTGCCTCTCCAAAATTGCAAACTCCTTGGAGATAAAAAATAATCTGTTTCATTTGCCATGTACCACACTGTCTGAGTATGTTTAGTAACTTAAATTGAATGAATGAATATATGAATTCTTTTAGTCTTAGACTTGAAAAAGTTTTGACCAGTTTATATAAATTCTAATGTAATTAAAAGTATTTCTAATCAAATTATAATTTGAAGAGGAACCTTAAAAATCTACAGTACAGCATATCTCAAGCTGGTTACTGTGTCTTCGCAATGCTGTTCCTTAATGCTTTCTGAATTTATGAGGAAATTGAATAAAAGAATAAAATCTATCTTCCAAATAATTGAATTCCTACATTTGAAGCTAAAGTGATTGATCAAATACTCAATTACAAAAATGCTTCAGAATATTGATTAAAGATAATGAACTAATTTAACTATAAATAATTAGCAAGATTATAAAAATCTCTACAAACTGGCATCCTCTATCTAAAGGATAAGAAAAGTGAGTTGTCAAATATTCCTGAAACAGTATTTTAATTGCAATCAGGAAAGTATACATATATTATTTGAGGTAGAGGTGGGAGACATGGTAGTAGGAAGTAGAAAAATGACCACAGGGGGGGAACAATTGGATATTTAAAGCAGTACTTGTCTGTGGATTGCCTTTTTTATACTCTTGATGGTTTCTTTTGTTGTACGAAAGCTTTTCAGCTTGATGAGGTCCCACCTGTTCCAGCACCATTTGCTAAAATGATCTCCTTTCCCCAAGGATTGTTATTGGTAGTTTTATTAAAGATGAGTTGACAGATAATTTTACTTCCAGATTTTTTATCCTGTTTCATTGATCTATGTGCCTATTTCTGTAGCAATACCTTGCCATCTTGTTTAATGTAGCTGTGCAAAAAAGTTTAAAGTCTGGAAGTTGTGATACCTCCCATTTTGTTCCTTTCACTGAGGGTTATTTTGGCTATTAGTACTCTTTTTTGTTTTCATACGAATTTTTGTATTGTCATTCCTAGGTCTCTGAAAAAAGATGTTGGTAATTTGATAGGTATTACATTTAATCTGTAGATTGCCTTTGTTAGGATGGACATATTGACAATTATGGTTTTTCTGAACCATGAGCATGGGATGCTTTTCCATTTGTTTGTGTCAATCTTGGTTTCTTTGAGCAGTGTTTTGTAGTTGTCATAGTAAAGGTATTTCACTTCTCTGGTTGGGTGGATGCCAAGGTAATTCTTTCTTTTTTAATGTGGCTATTGGTAATTAGATTGTGTTTTTAGTTGGTTCTCTGACTACTTGTTGCTGGTATATAGAAATACAACTGTCTTTTGTTTTTTGACTTTGTAACTTGAGACTTTACCAAAGTTTTTTGTCAGTGTGAGAATTTTGACAGACACTCTATGTTTTTCTAGGTATAGAATCATACTGTCTGTAAAGACAGATATCTTAACTTCCTCTTTTCTAATTTGGATACACTTGATTTTTTCTCTTGTCTGCTCTGGTTAAGACCTTCAGCACTATGTTGAAAAGGAGGGGTGAGAGTAGGTATCCTTATCCGTATCTGGTCCAGTTCTTAGAGAGAATGCTTCAAACTTCTGTCCATTAAGCAAACTGTAGGCTACAGGCTTATATAGGCAGCTTTTATTGTTTTGGGGAATGTGTCCTCTAAGCCCAGGTGTTCGATAGTTTTTATCAAGAAGGGACACTGGATTTTGCCAAATGCTTTTTCTGTATTTAATGAGATATTCATTTGGTTCTCAGGTTTACATCTATTAATGTGCTGAATTACATTTATCATACATTTATCAAAAGTTGAATCAGTCCTATATTCCAGGAATACAGTCCACCAGGTAATGGTGAATGAGCCGTGAAATGTGTTGTTGGATCCTGTTTGCTAGAATCTTTTCAGAATTTTTGGGTCTATGTTTATCAAGGAAATTGGCCTGTAATTCTTTTATGTTGTCAGGTTCATATCAGATTTGGGTATCAGTATGATGTTAGCTTCACAAAATGAGTTGGGAAGAATTCCATTGTTTTCAATTGCCTGGAGTACTTTCAATAAGATTGGTGACAGTTCCTCATTGCACATCTTGTAGAATTTAGCTGGGAAGCCATCTGGTCCAGGGCTTTTTTAATGAAGAAGTTTCTTATGACTCAGTTAATTTCTGGATTGTCATTGGCCTGTTTTAATGACGAATTGCTTCAACCTTGGGCAGTTGTGTGATGCCAGAAAATTCTCCATTTACTTTAGATTTTCTAATGTATTGGCATATAGATATTCATAGTAATCTCTGATAATCATTTTTACTTCTTCAAGGTCAGTTGTGATCTTACTTTTTTTCATTTTTAATTATGTTTATTTGTATTTTCTTTGACTTTATTTATTTATTTATTTTGAGTTGGAGTCTCCTTCTGTCACCCAGACTGGAGTGAAGTGGCCACTCCCGGCCACTGCAGCCTTGACTTGCTGGGATCCGGCGATCCTTCCGCCTCAGCCTTCCAAGTAGCTGGAACTACAGGCGTGCGCTACCACACCTGGCTAATTTTTGATTTACTGTAGAGACAAGGTTTCGCCAAGTTGGCCAGGTGTGTCTCGAACCCGCAGGCTCAGGAAATTCACTCACTTCAGCCTACCAAAGCGTGGGATTACAGACTGAGCCACCGAGCCCAACTGTTTTTCAATCTGGTAAGGGGTCTGCCTATCTTATTTATTCTTTCAAAGAACCAGCTTTTACTCTTGTTGATCCTTTTAATGATATTATTGTTTTCTATATCCCCTAATCATGACTTTATCTTAGTGATCTGGGTTTTTTGGGTTTTTTTTACTAACATTAATGCTCAGATGATCTTATCTTTCTAGGTCCTTTAGGTTTGATGTTAGGGTGTTTACTTGTAGTTTTTCTATTTTCTTGATTTGCATACTATGAATTTTCTTTTTTTCATGCTACTTTCATGGCATCCCAGAGATTCTGATAAGATGTATCTTTGTTTTTGTTTGTTCCCAGGAATTTTTAAAAATTTCTATCTTGACTTCAGTGTTAGCTCAGAAATCATTCAGGAGCATGTTGCTTAGTGTTCATTTATGTCATCGTATGTTGGGGGGAATCTTCTTGGTGGTGATATTTAATTTTATCTACTGTGAGCTCAGAAGATGTAGGATATTATTTTGACCTTTTGAAATTTTTTTCACACTCGATTTATGTCTGGGAATGTGATTGATCTTGGAGTATATTCCATATACTGATGAATACAATGCATACTCTGTAGTTGTTGGGTAGTGTGTTCTATAGATGACTATTAAATTCATTTGATCTAGTCTTGAGTTAATGTTTTGGATCTCCTTGGTTTTTTTCAAGGCTAAAAAAGCTTTATTGGGAAGACTAAAATGACAGTTTGGTAAATGGAATAACTAGGTTGTATAAGAAAGAACTTGGAAAATACTTCTGAATCTCTTTATCACTTACAACTCCATTTATATGCATCTTGCTCTTTCCTCAGACCTTTCCTTGCTCTTTCCTCAGACCTTTAACTTCAGCTGGAATTAAGCAGAAAGCATGGCTTATTTTGTTTCCCTCAAATCATTATTTTGCTCCAGACAAAATGCTGAATCTTTAAAATGAGCAAGTTATTGGTAATAGTAACTGAGAAAAAACAAAGTCGTGGGTTATTATTTTCTTAGACATAGTATCCCCTTACTCCTAGCTTCTCTAGTTTCTTGTCCTTGTTGGTTTATGGCCTCAATGATCTGTCTAGGGCTTTTAGTGGGATATTGAGGTCTCCAAATATGATTATATGAGTGTCAATATGAGTGTCTTCTCTTAGCTTACTTGCTAGTTTTATAAAACTGGGTTCTCCTATGTTGAGTGAATATAAGTTTAGGGTGGATATTTTTTGCTGGTGGATTGAGCCTTTTATTATTATGTAGTGTCCTTCAATGTCCCTTTAAACTTTTGATAGTTTTAAGTCTACTTTGATATCAGAATAGCTACATTTCCTCTATTTGTTTCCCATTTGCCTGAAAGGTCAATTTCCAGTCTTTAATTTTGAGCCTTTGCATTGAGATGAGTTTTCTGAAAGCAGCAGAATGTTGGATTATGTTTCTATATCCAATTTTCTATGCCTCTTCAGTAACACAGTCTATTCACTTCCAAAGTGATTACTGAAATGTGAAAGTTTATATTTGTCATAGGGCTCTTAGGGAGTTATTTTGCTTCCTTTTTACTTTTGTGTTTATATATGTATGCATTTTCATTTTTTAAAAAGATCTCTATGCTCTACTAACTTTGTGCTTTCCTGTATTTTTGTGATAGGTATGACTGTTCTTTTACTTCTGTGGCCAATATCTTCTTAAGTATATCCTGAAGGTATGGTCTGGAGGTTGTGTGTTGTCTTAGGGACTGAACATATGAGAAGGATTTTAATTCTGTCACTAATGATGTTTCAAGAATAACACTAGGCATCGATTTGGCATCTCGACATAGTCCTATACCTCTCAGAAGCTGGTCATCATGAATACTCTGTTAACTCTATGTTTGACTGTAATTTTGTGATGTGTATGACTCTTCTTTTGTTTCTGCATTCCAAAACCTTCTTAAGCATCTCCTGAATAGCTGATCAGGAGTGGCATAGTCTCTTAGGGATTGGACATCTGGAAGAATTTTAATTATCTGTCACTGAAGAAGCTTAGCTTGACAAGGGTTAGGAAATTCTTGGCTAGAATTTCTTATTTTTGATAACTTTAAAAATGGAAATCCAGACCTTTCTGGCTTGTAGTGTTTTGGCAGATAAGTCTAGAGTAATTCTGATGGGGCATCCCTGGTAGGTGGTCTCTCCTTTCTTTCTTGCTGCCTTTAAGATTTTTTCTTTCATGTGTACTTTGTGGAGGTGGATTTCTATTTGTCTTGGGGATAGTCTTCTTATGTGATACCTTTCAGGGGTTTTCAGACTCTATTGCACTTGAGTGGTCAGCTCTCTAGTGAAATATGGGAAGTTTTCTTGGTGAACTTATGGGATGCTTGTTCCATGGTGTTCTCAGTTTCCACCTCTTCTTCAGAAATATTTGTAAGGTATAGATTTCTCTTCTTGACATACTCCCACATCTCTTGGAGGCCTTGCTTATTTGGGGGGCCCTTTTTTTCTATATTTTTGACAGACAAGGTTAGTTCCATGTTTTGTTTTTTAAACTTTGAGGTTTTTTTTCTTTGCCTTATTTATATTGATTCCTATTCTTGTTCATCTGTTTTTTACTTCTGGAATATAGTTCATTTCCAGTATTTCAGAATGGGCTTTTTTGTAATTGGTCAACTCCATTTTTACTTTCTGTGTGACTTTGGTGAGTCACACTTCTAATTTCTCATAATTCTCTTATCCGTGTAGTTATTTAGTCTCTGAGTTCCGTGACTATCATCTGGGACTGTTTGTTCTGTGGAGATTTTATAGTTTGTGCACTGATAGGTGCTTTTTCAGGCACTGTCTCTTTAAGACTCTGAGAAATTCTTGTTTTTTTTTTGGTTGTTGTTTGTTTATTTGTTTGTTTTCCTTTTTTTCCTCATTTGTAATGAACCACTTTTTCCTCTCTATCTTTCCTCTTTGGTATTTTGCTCGGAATAGTTAATTATACTCTGTTCTAAGGCCCTTTCTGTCATTCAGTACAGATCACTCAGTGAGAGAGAGGGACCATTCTCTTCATGTTCCACCCTGAGAAAGGATACCTTTGCCGCAGAGATTTTTCCTGTGGTTAGTTTGGTCAGGTTGGTTTTTAGACCCATTGTAAGTACTCTCCAGGGAATGAGTCGGATCCCCTGTCTGCTGGTTTGGGATTTGTAGCCTAGATAGCTTTCCATCAGTAATGATTTCAGCGGTCTTTTGTGTTATTTTCTCCCCATGCAAGTTTGCACTCGGCACTGGAAAGAGAACATGCTTCCTGCCACAGGTGAGTTTAATCTACAAGAAAGTTTTCCCAGCGTGGGAACTGGCTGCCAGACCATGCTGATGGAAGGTGCATGCTCAGAAAATGTATGAAAACACGTTTGTTCCGCGTTCTGCTTAGTCTCCAGTTGACCACTGCTGTGCCCTAAACAGGACTTCTCCCACATGGGACCAAAAGCTCTCCCACAGCTGAGAGGGGAGGAACCAATGCAGAGTGTATCAGGATCACCCATGCCCTCTCATATACAGGGTAGGGCTTTAGTTCCAATGCAAACCTGGCAAGCAGCAGGTTCTGGGGCACCCGAATCCAAAGTCTGCTATCACAGCACTGTTTACTTGTCTCAGTGTTTGGAGAGAACTTCACTGGGTATAGGGTGTTTCACTAGCCCTTTGGGTGCCAGTTCAGGATGCCTGTATCTAACAGTAGCTGTGCCCTACTATCTGTCTCACTTGGCAAGAGAGGCACCAGTCTGCTGCTCTACAGTGGTCATCTTGGATCTCTCTCCCACAAATTGTTACATAAACTCTTTATCTGTCATCTCAATTTTTATCTGAGCATTGAATACATTATTTTTAAAAGTGAGAGATTTGAAAGGTTAATAAAGCACATGAAAATTTATTTCATATTAGTCACTAGAAATGCATATCAAATAATTGCATTATGTTCTATTTTGACATAAATGTACTGATGCAAATACATTATAAGAATTATTGTTTTATTTATATAGTCTTCAATACACCACTGCTAATAGTTTTTGGTATTAACCAAAAGCTTTTCCACTTTTCCTATACTCTGAGTCATTCAAGATGTTAAGAGTTGTGCTTTTTATATATATATACATATGAACACATTATGCATATATACATATACATGTATATGTGTGTATGTTTCCTTTAATTGTGAACTTTTTGACACTTGCTATTGAGTCAAAATTTAACACTTTTTAATGTTCATTTAAATACTACAGAAAATATTAAATTGTCCTTCTATAATCAAAATGTTAGCTACCAATTCCACAGTCTCTTCAGTCTGTTGGAGTTTCCTCATCCATGCTATTTATAAATGACTAAAATCTGCATTAAAATTTTAATTAAAGTTCATAATTTTTCCCACTTCTTAGAATTTTGTATGGTTTATCCATTTCTCTTAGTCACCTCAGCTACATACTTAATTTTTTCTGGATTCTCTTCTGTTACATCTCTTTCTATTTTGAGTCTATTCGACATGGGGAAATTACCTCCTTTTCTTAATTTTCTCTAAAAGACCACATATACGGAATTTGTACATTGTCACATTTTCTGAAGGTTCTTGTAAATTACTGAGTTATACAAAATATATTGCAAACTAACATACATAATATTTAGAATGACATGTAGAATAATTCAAAATTTAATTTGAACATTAAGTCACGTGTTAACATTTCCTAGGCTATATCTTCCTCCAGGAAATTCTCAATGGTCATTTCATTTTGTGGACTAATACCCACCATCTTGTTTGGACATTTCTTTTTTTTTTTTTGATTTGGACTCTCACTCTGTCGCCCAGCCTGGAATGCAGTGGCCGCTCCCGGCCACCGCAGCCTCAACCTGCTGGGCTCCAGCGATCCTTCTGCCTCAGCCTTCCGAGTAGCCGGAATTACAGGCATGCGCTACCACGCCCGGCTGAGTTTTTGATTTATTGTAGAGATGAGGTCTCACTGCCCAGGCGGGTCTCGAACCCGTGGGCTCTGGCAATCCACTCACCTCAGCCTCCCAAAGGCATGGGATTACAGGCTGAGCCACCGAGCCCGGCTTGTTTGGACATTTCAATAAGATATTTGCATGGCCGTCTTTGCCAGTTTATCTGGATTATTACTAAGTTGCCATGATTTCCCCACATGGAATGTTCAAGAAAAAAAAAATTCTTTTAATTTTATAGAGGCAGCTATATTTTTCATTCATAACTAATCTGATCTATTCTCTAAATGTTATTAACTCAGAACCTCAACTTTCCATTTGTATAACCTTAAGTCACTTGCTTTTACTTCCTGTGTTTCCATCTATTCATTTATAAAATGAGAATAATACCTATTTAAAAAGTTAATGAGCAGGGCTCGGTGGCTCAGCCTGTAATCCCACACCTTTGGGAGGCTGAGGTGAGTGGATTGCCTGATCCCGCGGGTTCAAGACCCACCTGGGCAGCGAGACCTCATCTCTACAATACATAAAAAAATCAGCCGGGTATGGTAGCGCATGCCTGTAATTCCGGCTACTCGGAAGGCTGAGGTGGGAGGATCGCCGGAGCCCAGCAGGTCGAGGCTGCGGTGGCTGGGAGTGACCACTGCACTCCAGTCTGGGCGACAGAGTGAGACCCCAACTCAAAAAAAAAAAAAAGTTAATGAAATTAGTCAGTTAATAAATATCAATTAGAAACATGCCAGCATGTAATAAGCAATATGTAAGCATTATTATTATTAATATTATTTTCAAACATATATCAAAATGACCTGTCTGAGAGCATTAAAAAACCAGCAGTTTGATATAGAGCATATAAGGATAGACAGGGAATTAGAAAACTTGGATTTTAGCCTTGTCTGTACTAAGAGGAGTGTGATTGCTTTTTATTTCCCTCTGGGTCTCATATTTCTTATTCATAATCAAATAATGTCTCTACTAGCACCATAATTATAAGATGAAAGTGGTAAGATTTGAAATGCTTAGAGTAAGTCAGCAAATATTAGTGTCTTAATTAATCCTAAATAAATAATTTGATTTTATAAGGTAAACTATTTTTGATACATGAGTTCTGAATTCAATTGGACTTAAATTCTGATTACTCTTCCAAAATGTGACATAGTTCTACGAAGCAAAAAATAAGGATGCTTCATTGGTGTATGGTCCGGTTTTTGTAACTGTTGTGGAAGTGAGTGTAATATAGATTATTGTCATTTATGATGTGATTGTAGTTATTGTATTTAAGAGGATATTTTAGTCAGCTTGGACTGCCATAAGAAATACCAGAGAATGGGTATTTAAACAGCAGAAGTTTATTTTCTTATAGGTCTAGAGGCTTTAAAAGATTAAGATGTTCTTATAGTTGGTTTCTGGTGAGGCATCTCTTTCTGGCTTGTAGATGGCTGCCTTCTCACTGTATGCTCATTTGTTGTTTTCTCAATGTTTTCATAGATAAGTGAGACAAACAGACGAGAGAGATGAGGAGAGAGAGATACAGAGAGATTAGAAAAGACCTCTTGGTATCTCTTCCTCTTCTTATAAGGACACCAGCTCTATTGTATTACAGACTCACTTGTATGACCTCATTTAATTTTAGTTATGTCCCTAAAGAGCATATATTTAAATACAGTAACATTGGGGGTTAGAATTTTAACATTTTAATTTTGAGTAGACACAATTTGGTCCATAACAGATGTTATAACAGATGACATTATTTGCCTCCTAAACACTTTTTACTACAATGCATATAAGGAATCACTAAGCAGTCTGTGTGCCTTGATGCATTTTAAGATTTATTTATAGAATAATATTTTGTAATATTTAATACAGAAGGAATCCTACAAAATTAATGCATGTGAAATAAAATGTGATTAAAAGAGGGCCATGTAATAACACAAAGGGAACCTTGTTCTTTACCAGGGGAAGTGAGGGCCAGTTGGAGGCCCAGACCTCCCTGCATGTAGCCTACTTGTGTAGTTAATATTTACATATACCCCAGATCACTATAATAAAATAATTTTAAAATGAAACAAATGGGGGCAGGCTTGGTGGCTCAGCCTGCAATCCCAGCGCTTTGGGAGGCTGAAGTGAGTGGATTACCTGAGCCCACGGGTTTGAGACCTGCCTGGGCAACTTGGCAAGACCTCATCTCTACAATAAATCAAAAATTAGCTGGGCGTGATAGCACACATCTGTAGTTCCAGCTACTTGGAAGGTTGAGGTGGAAGGATAGCCGGAGACCAGCAGGTCGAGGCTGCAGTGGCCAGGAGCGTGCCACTGCACTCCAGTCTGGGTGACAGAGTGAGACTCCAACTCAAAAAAAGAAAGAAAGAAAGAAAGAAGGTAACAAAATGCATGACATAGACAGAATAATGGATTTTTAAATATTTTCAGATGACTAAAAATATTTAATCTGAATTTTGTTTTTTTCTCTAGAAACTATAAACTACTGTCAAGAAGCTGTTAGGGTTTTCCTGAGTTGAAAGTGCTAAACTTGTGGTTTTCTAACATTACTATATCTGTATTCTTGTCTAATCCTTTGTCCTACATTCCAATAATTTTGTCTTTTAGGACATATGTATGATTTATACAGCATTAATCTAATCTAAAAATCCAATTTACAACAGTACATAAATAGTTATTTACTTAGGTATATCTAGTAGCATATCAAGAGTGGGGAGTTGGAGCAGTCCACAGCCACAGTCTTGGCAATAGGACATAAGTACTTGTCTAATTAGCTCTATGGTTACAATTCCCGGCTGGAAAGAGGAGAGAGGCTTTCTACCTCTGAGTTTTAAATAAATGCTAAATTTTGTTAATACGTAAGCATTATTTATTGCTTCACATTCTGTAAATATTGTTCTCAACAAAAATGTTAATAAAAAAACTATTAATTTTGCAATAGTTTCCTCCTCATCACCTCAACTCCAATGACCCCTATGCCATGCTTCTCTTGCAGGAACACATTTTTAGTGGTTGAGAATGGTTCAATCAACCTGTACAATCACTGTCCCAAACCCCTGTGGTACTACAGACTAAAGAGTAGATTTAAAATAATCAATAATAACACAGTGACTATAAACACAGATACATAAAACTGAATTACATCAATATTATCATCCTTTGTGACCACTTATAGTTTTGGTTTAAAACTTATAACATTGAAATGGCACAAAGTGCAAACCCTTCCAAGCATAACATATTTGACTGTATCTAAATGATGTTTTTAAAAGTAAATTAGAACTAAAATGTATGCCTTTTTAAGTTGTGATTATGTTGTTTGCAGTCTGGAGAATGAATTAAGAAATTAAGACATTTCCTCATTGGTTCAACTTCGTAGAAACCTAAATTGTAACTTTATATATAGCTTGTTTTTTATAAGAAATTTGCTTATAATGCACTGGGTAATTTTTTCATAAAATATTTTATATAAATAGTCTATCTAAAGGAGCAAAGTTTACACTGTTAAGAAGATTTAAACACTGCAAATAAAGAGTGGTATTTTTCTTCTTTTTTGTACTATAACATATAATTAATTTGTTTCTACTATTAATGCAATAATTATTTAAATGAATTTCAATAAAATAAAAGCCATCATTAATTTCATTTCATGCCTTTTAATAAAATAATTTTGACTTATGAAGATGGGTGAATTTTTACATGTGTATATTGAAAACTTTGCCTGAAGCACACAAGATATTTGGAACAGCAGGATAATTTGGGATTTCCCAGATCTGCTAATAGACTCATTAATATATATAGAAAATGTATAAAATTATATTTATTAAAAAATAAACAAGCAACAATGCACATAAATAAAATCAAATGTACACATTTTATGTGGCAGAAGAGAATAGTTAATGAAATCACTTGACTAATTTTTTCCAAAATTTAGTACTGTGGAAACTATAAGATGACTGAAATAAGAACAAATTAGCATTGACCACTCTTCAGTTTAAAAAAAAAAACACACAATTTATTTTGGTTGTAACTGGCCTGGTTTCCAACACAACTTGACTAGTGAGAATCGCAGAAATGCTTTTGGTTATTTCACAGAGGAAACAAATAGTAATGCATAGATTAAAAAAAAAAAAAAAGGTAATTTGCAAATTATAGACTATTGTATATTGATATAAATAGGTAAACATTCTGAAAATATGATTTACAAAGGTATAGAAATCAATTTACAAAATAACCATTCCATAATTTTCTATTTTTACATTAACTTTTATATAAATCAGTGAATTTTGTCTTTGGGATTTCATTTGAGAGTTGTGCTTTTTAGCTTCAGGGATAAGAAGAGTTATTACAAGTTTTAAAGATAGTACAAAGAATGAGCTTTTTAATATACTTTATTTTATAAAAGCATGCTCTAAATATTATTTTACCATATTTACACTGCATACAATTTTTCAGATAATATTAAAAATTTTATAGTTCCAGCTTCTTCTTAGTGCTTTATCTGTTTAAAGAATATTTTCTTAAATATGTTTCTCATTTATTGAATATTTTATCGGGGTTGGTTTGTAGTCAACTGAAGACAATTAAGTATAATTCTTAATGCTTTCAACATGTCAAGGTGTATATTCCTATGATAATTTTTATAATTTTTTTGTGTTAAATGCATTCTACAATATATTAAAATGGATACTGAAACCATTTTTATTTATATTTCTTTTTTTTTTTTTTTTTTTTTTTTGAGTTGGAGTCTCACTCTGTCGCCCAGACTGGAGTGCAGTGGCCGCTCCTGGCCACCGCAGCCTGGCCTGCTGGGCTCCGGCGATCCTTCCGCCTCAGCCTTCCGAGTAGCCGGAATTACAGACATGCGCTACCACGACCAGCTGATTTTTTAATTTATTGTAGAGATGAGGTCTTGCTGCCCAGGCGGGTCTCGAACCCGCTGGCTCAGGCAATCCACTCACCTCAGCCTCCCAAAGGCGCGGGATTATATGCTGAGCCACTGAGTCTGGCTTCATTTATATTTCTTTTAAGTTTCACTCTATTGATTGAGTTTTCTGGAAACTAAAGATAGAAAAGAAAACAGGACATACCAACCCTAACATTATTAACAAGCCAATGTCTTTATGGGGGAGAAAGCAAATTTATCAAATGTCTCAAAGGACAACAAATTATAACTACATTTTTGCCTTGTGAATATATCAAATTGCTCATCATTACAGATATAATATATCATTGTGATAGAAATTCAAAAGTCTAAAATCACATTATGAATATTTTGTGGCCAAAAAATTCTTAATTGTAAATGATCGTTTCTCGTTTATAAAATAAGAATTTTCATTAGAAAACATTAAATCTTTTTACTAGATTAAATATTCTAATATTTATTACTTCATAAATCAAATGACAACATGGTGAAAATGTAGTTTTATCAGGAGGCTTTTTTTGTTTGTTTTTTAACTTTTCAATTTTTTATTTTGTGGAGTACAGTTCAGGGTTAAGTATGCAAATATTCATTATGCAGATACTCTGGTTGAAGAGGTGTGCCTCCCCCTTCTCCAGGAAAATTCCAACTATGCCAATCCCACCTCCCCATCCCCGCACCATCCCTCACAGTTTCCCACTACTGTCAATCCTTTTCTTATAGTATTACAATAGTTGTTCAAGGTCCAATTATGAGTGAGAACATGTGGTGCTCAGTTCTTTGTTTCTGTGAAAGATCACTCAGTATTATAGACTCTAATTCCAACTAGGTTGCCCCGAAGTTCATGATTTTGTTCTTCTTTATGGCTGTGTAATATTCCACTGTGTATATGTACCATATTTTTTTAATCCTGTCTTCTTTTGATGGACAGAATGGTTGGTTCCATGTTCTTGCTATTGTGAACAATGCTGCAATAAACATATGTGTGCAGGTATCTTTTTATAGAGTGATTTGGGTTCTTCCAGGTATATTACCAGAAGGGGGTTTGCGAGGTCATATGGAAAGCCAATTTTTAGAACTTTTAGGAATCACCACACTGTTTTCCACATAGGCTGTACTAGTTTACACTCCCACCAATAGTGTAGAAGTGTTCCCTTTTCACCACATCCTCTCCAGCATCTGTTATTTTTTGAGTTATTGATGATGGCCACTCTTACAGGAGTTAGGTGTCATAACAGTGTAGTTTTAATTTGCATTTCTTTGATGACTAGTGAGATTGAACATTTTTTCATGTATCTGTTGGCTGTTCATATGTCTTCTTTTGAGAACTGTCTGTTTGTATCTTTTGCCCACTTTGTAATGGGCAGTTTGTTTTTTTCTTTTTAACAAGTTATAGCTCCTTGTAGATCTTAGATGTTAGACCTTTGCCAGACATAGATTTGGCAAATATTATTTCCCAGTCTGTGGACTGTCTCTCTGCTCTTTTGATGGCTTCTGTGACTTTGCAGAAGCTTGTCATTTTGATGAGGTCCCACTTGTCTATCTTATCTGTTATGGCATAGGCACTTGTGTTTTGATGAGGAATTGGTTGCCAGTTCCAGTTTCCATAAGGGTGTCTCCTGCATTTCCAAATGTTCTTGTAGTTTGAGGTTTTAAGTTTAGGTCTCTGATTCATTTAGCGTTGTTTTTTTTTGTGTACAGAGATAAGTAGGGGTCCTGTTTCAATCTTCTTCATGTGGTTAGCTAGTTTTCCCAGCACCATTTATTGAACAGGTTCTCCTCTCCCCAGTGGTTGGTGGTGGAGGCTTTGTTGAAGACGAGTGGGTTGAGAAATTGAGGTCTTGCTTCTGGAATCTCATTTCTTTTCGATTGGTCTATATGCCTGTTCTAGCAATACCAGGCTGTTTTGATTATTGTAGCTTTATAATAAAGTTTAAAGTCTGGGAGTGTGATACCTCCTGCTTTATTTTTTCCATTATTTTTTGTTTTTTGTTTTTTGTTTTTCTGAGGATTGTTTTGGCTATTCAGGGTCATCTTTGTTTTCATATGAATTCCTCTACTATTGTTTCTAAATCTGGGAAGAATGCTGCTGGTATTTGGATGGGCATTGCATTAAATCTGTAGATTGTGTTAGGTAGAATGGATATCTTAACAATGTTGATTCTTCCATTCCATGAGTATGGAATACTTTTCCACTTGTTTGTGTCATCTTAGATTTTTTTGAGGAGTGTTTTGTAGTTTTCATTGTAAAGATCTTTTACCTCTCTGGTTAGAAGATGTCAAGATATTTCATTTTTTTGTGGTTATAGTGAATGGGATTGTGCTTTTTATTTGGGTTTCTGTTTGTTTAATATCGATATATAGAAATGCGATTATCTTTTGCACATTTATTTTATACACTGAGACTTTGCCAAAATCCTTTATCTGTGCAAGGTGGCTTTTGACAGATTCTCCTGGATTTTCTAGGTATAGAATTATGTCATATGCAAAGAGAGATAACTTGATTTCCTCTTTTCCTATTTGGATACCCCTGATTGTCTTCTCTTCTCTGATTGCTTTAGTTAGGACTTCCAAAATTTGTTGAACAGGAGAGGTGAGAGTAGGCATCCTTGTCTTGTTCCAGTTTTCAGGGGAAATGGTTCCAATTTCTGTCTGCTTAGCAGTATACTGGCTGTGGGTTTATCCTAGATGGCTCATACTATTTTGAGGTACGTTCTGTCTATGCCTAAATGTTCAAGGGTTTTTATTTAAAAAGAGTGCTGGATTTTATCAAAAGCTTTTTCTTCATCTAATGATGTAATCATGTGGTTTTTGTTTTTTATGTCTGTTGATGTATTTAATTACGTTTATGGTCTTAAAAATGGTGAACCAGTCTTGCATTCCAGGAATAAAGCATACTTGGTCTGGTGGATGATTTTTGATATGTTTTGTTGAATCTGGCTTGCTAGGATCTTGTTGAGAATGTTATCATGTATGTTCATCAAAGATATTGGCCTATAGTTCTCTTTCTTTGTTGGATCTTCACCTGGTTTGGGTATCAGTGTGATGTTAGCTTCATAAAATGATTTGGGGAGAGTTCCATCTGTCTCAATCTCCTGGAATATTTTCAGTAGGATTGGTTTCAGTTACTCCTTATATTTTTTGTAGAATTCTGCTGGAAAGTCATCTGGCTAAGGGCTTGTTTTGTAGGTAGTGCTTTTTATGACATAGTCAATTTCCTGGATTATTATTGGTCTATTTAGTGTCTCAATTTCTTCTTGTTTCAATCTGGGGAAGTTTTGTCAGAAAGTCCTCCATTTCCATTAGGTTTTCAAGTGTGTTTCCATACAAGTGTACATAGTAGTTTCTGATAATCTTTTGAATTTCTTCAGGGTCAGTTGTGACTTTATCTTTTGTGTTTCTGATAGTGTTTATTTGGACTTTTTCTCTCTTTTTCATGGTTAGTCTAGCTAGGGGACCATCAGTCTTGCTTATCCTTTCAAAGAAACAGTTTTATTTCATTAATTTTTTTGTATTATCTTTTTTGCCTTCTATGTCCTGGATTTGGGTTTTTATTTTGGAGATCTGGATTCTTCTGTTGAAGTTAGCGTTTTGGTGGTCTTGGCTTTCCAGCTTCCTTATGTGACTTGTTATGCTGTTAGCTAGTGATCTTTCCATTTTCTTCATATGTGTTTGTAGTGATATGAATTCCCCTCTTTCTACTGATTTCATGACATCCCAGAGGTTTTGGTAAAATGTTTCTTCATTTTCATTTGTTTCCAGGTATCTTTTTATCCTTGTTTTGTTTCCTATGTTGACCGAGGAGTTGCTTAGCATCATGCTGTTTAGTGTCCATGATTTGTGGGTTACATGGGAACTTTGTTGGTGTTGATATTTATTTTAATTCCCCTGTGGTCTGAGAAGGTGCATGGCAGAATTTTAACCTTATGAAATTTGTTTATGCTTGATTTATGTCAAAGAATGTAGCCGATCTTAGAGTACGTTCCTTGTGGTGAAGAGTAGAATGTATATTCTGTAGTCATTTGGTGGGTCACCAGTGATGAGATGAGGAAAGTTTTCTTGAATACTTTCATTGAATTCTTGTTCTAGGATGGTATCTGTCTCTCTCTCTGCCTCAGGAAGTCCAAATCCTCTTAGATTCGGCCTCTTGAAATAATCACTCATCTCTTGAAGGTGTTGTTCTGTCTTTTTAAGCTTCTTTTCTGTTTTTGACAGTTTGGGTTAGTTCTATATTTTGGTCCTCAAGTTCTGAGATTCTGTCTTCTGCTTAGCTAATTCTGCTTTCCATGATTATCAGTTTGTTTTTCATTTCATTTACAGTATTCTTTACTGCTGTTATCTTAGTTATCAACTCCTTCCTATTTTCCTCTTGTCTCTCCTCAATTCTATTTATTCTCTCTATTAATGTCTTGATATCTGGGTTTGTAATTTGAGATCAGTCATTCTGGGGTTTCTTCTTTGTATTCCAAAGTCTGTTTTCTCAGTGTCTGATCTTCCATGGGTATGTTGAGACCCATATTCTTCTTTTGGTTTTTCTTCATTTGTGTAGATTTTCCTCTCCCCCCTACCACTGTTTTTTTCCTCTTCTTTAATTCTATTGTTCAGGGATGGCAGGGCTGCTTTTACTTCTGTTTGCTCAATCTCCTGTTCTTCCTTATGTGGAACCTCTAACTTTGTTCAATTCTGAAGCAGGAATGTGGGTTGGGGGCTGTACTTTTTGCAGTTTTGAGATTTAGTTGAGCTGGGAGCTGTGATTCAAAAATCTGTCTGTAGATCCATCCCAGTATCCACTAACAGGTGTATGGGCACGCTGGAACCCACTTCCCACTGCCTTACAATTTGGCCACGTAGTGGAGGCACGGATTTGGTCCCTGAAAGCAAAATGACGTAAGGAAAAGGAAAATAATCAAAAAAGGAATGAGGGGCAAGAGGAAGGTGGACAGAGAGAAGCGTAAGAGGGAAAACAGACAGACATACCAACTAACAAATGAAAAGAGACACAGACAGAAAAAATTTTAAAAACCCAAAAATATACAGATAATCATACAAACACACAAACCAACAAAAACTTTCCTATTGATGTACTCTTCTCATACCCAAACAGGAAGTGTAAAGAAAAAAAATCAGTCAAATAAAAGAAACAAATCAAGTATGAAAACGTTATCAAAAACAGAAAGAGAGAAAAAACTAAAACAAAAAGCAAAAAAAAAAAAATGAGCAAAACAAACAGACAAAACAAAATAAAGTACTAAACTCATTCTGAGGTCGTTTCTGTAAGTACACTGTCCTTTCAGCTCTGATCTGTAGCCCGTCCCATCTGCACTCAGTTCAGACTGATAGGGTTGCTTACAGCTTGGATCAGATGCCCCAGGCCTACTGTGGAAGGAGGTGGATCAGACCTGGATTCACCAACTTGCTGCCTGTCAAATCTGCAACTCAGATCTGACCTATCTGTGTTCGATTCAGCATAGAGGAGGGACTTTTGTCTCTCCTAGTTTGATGAGATTACCTTAGGTTTCATGTTGGAAGCTGGGAGTAGATAGATGGATCTGAGCAGTGCTGGGCAGAGCTGGGTGGAGCTGGGTGGGGCAAAGCATGTCTCTGCCTGGTCCTGGGACAGAGAAAATGGCTGCAGTTGGTGTTTCCTCACCAGGGCTGGTGCTCCTCTCTGGATCTCCCCAATCTTCTCTCTCCACTGATCACATCTGGGACTCCAGCTGATTTGCTATAACAGGTGATAGTGTGGGCCAGGTGCCAGGTGATGAGAATCTGCTGGATTTGTAGTCTCTTCTCAGATGAGTCCCGTGAACAGCAGAAAAAGTCCGTGAACAGCAGACAATCTTGCACTCCCACAGTTCCGATCTCAGGGTGGTGGGGGCTTGCAGTTGCCCTCAGAGGGAAGCCCTGGGTGCATGAACTTGAGTCTCCTCTCAGACAGACTTTCACTCACCCACCAGCACACGCCTACTCATGCAGAGAGTTTTTACGGACACTTGCTTTTGTGGAGACTCTCACAGCCTAATCTTGTGACTGTAAACGGAGTCAGGAAGCTTTTCTGTGTGTGAAGAGATGAAGAACGTATGTATACATTAGGTCATTATGTTAATTTTGGAATTTTGCATAAAAATATTGCGATCTTTTCCTGAATCACATAAACAAATAAAAATTCTGCCCTAATATTACATTTTTATACTTTTAAGCTTATGTGAGAAATATAACATTGCTTATCCACTTTTTAAAATCTAACATTTATAAATTATTGACTCTTTAATAACACACTCCCTAAAGCCATATAAGTACTTTAAACACATTGTCTCATTTGATCAATTACTTCATGTATTCAATTCTTCTATAATCATAAGTATTATAGAAAAGACGATGCTCAGAGTTTAAGAAATATGCCTAAAATTGCACACCTAGAGAAAAAATTCAAATTGAGATTAATATTTACATACTATAATTCCAAAGTCTAATACCATGTTTACCATATATTTTTGATTAGTATATATTCATTATAGAGACAGTTATGACTGTATTGCCAAAATGATGCCACCATACAGAGGTCAGATTATGAGTCCTTTATTGATGCCAGTGACCAAGAGTGAACTAGTGTCCCAAAAAACTCTTGGACCCAAACAGAGTGAGTAGTGGGTTTTTAAATGTAAAAATTACATAAGTTGTACAGTTTGATTGTTATTTCTTGGCAATACATTTGATTAGCAAGGGGTACGAATGGTTATAGAATTTATGCAACTAGGGAGTTTCCAACCACCAAAAAGTACAGGAATATGGATGTGCGGGATTACAATGGGAAGGTTATATAAGGGGGTTATTCCTAGGTTGATATGGAAAATCTGTTACAAAATGGAGTTACTTATGTCAAGCAAGCTATTACAGGTTATTATAGGTTTTTCAGATTAGATACTTCACATTTCATTCCCCTCTTTTGTTTGTTCATGAGTCAATGTGTTGACTCATCAGTCAGAAGTATATTTTTGTACTGGGGTCTCATATATAGAAGATTTCCAGAACTGATTTGTTGCTTGACAAAATGAGTAATCCAATTTATTACACAGGGCTCGATATGTAGACCAAGGAGAAAAGTCCTCCTTGGGATAGGAGAAGCAGGTCTAGACCTTTATGATTTTGAAGGGATTCTACCTGCTTGTGAAGTTGGTCCATGGCAAATTGTAGATTTCCCAGGTCAGCATCAATTTCTTGGGAAAGTTTAGATAGACCCAGTTCTCCATGAACCAGAGCAATGGTGCTGAGTGTAGCCATTCCCACTATATTTAATCCAATTAAGACAGGCACTAACAAGAGAACAGCATATTTTGAATGAGTAATTGGAAGACCAGGGGAATTGAGTAGAAGAGCTCCTTTGGGACCGCTATAAGCATAAACCTGAGGCAGCACATGAACAGTGATATATAAGGTAGACTGATTAAACCTTTTGATAGTAGCACACTGGGTAAGGCCTGTGAGACAGCCAATCAGGTGTTGTCAGGAGTCATGTAGGCCACGGATTTAGTAACAGTTGCAAAGAGAGACAAGTTACAAATATCAGAGTATGAAGAAGTTGTTAGATTTTAACCTGGAGTTATGAGACAGGAGGTTTTACCAGTTACATCTCCTAGAGTAATGTGAATTATTTTTGGAGTGCAGTTAGTTCTCCAAATGATAGGAGTTTCAACTCCTATGCCCACATATTAAGGAGGTTTAGATTTTAGCAAAGCCAAAAATCTGAGGCCAACTGGGGCATAGGGGCATTAAGTATATGGTACGTAATATTTAACATAGGAAAAGGACTAGGGAGTTGAAGGGCCAGGTTTTGGAGTGGTCGAGGTGGACTTTGGAGTTGTTGGAATGAGCCTGGGATTGTGATTTGATTGGTAGAAGGCAGAGGCTGAGGTGGTAGTTGGTGGTAGCTAAATAGGGGATCCTTCAGCTCTCTCAATGGTCCTACTGGTTTGGCCATGGTTTTACAGATGATTGTTTGCCACCAGATGGTAAATAAGGCACCATGGTCATACCCTTTCATATAGAGTCGTATACTCCAGGTATTTCCTATACTCCAGGAATAATGAAGAGAATTGGCAATCTTTATATATATAGGACATCCCAGACCAGCATCTGGCCAGAGGGTAATTTCAGAAGTATCATTAGGCCCCACGCTGTAAGTTGCAATGGTGATGCATTTCCAGTCTGGGCAAAATAAGTCATTTTCCTCATTACAATTGTGGTCAGTAGGGTTACTGGGGCAGAGATAAAAGTTTACGTCCTTTATATAACTGGGGCTGCTCACTGCATAATTTGCTGTAGCAATGATTTTGCATACTGTGTCTACCATATAGGCTTCCAGATATACATTTCTTTTCTACTTATGCCAGGTTGGAAGGTTTACTTTAAACTGGACTGGAGGTGAGCTGTGGGACCAGCTTTGGATTGCTAGGAGCTTTCCTGATGTGAAAAAGTTTAAAGAAAAGGTATAGGCAGTACAGTAAGTCATTCCAAGAGGGGGGAAATAAATTAAGAGGTAACACCATAACATAACACCTCCTCAACATCAGATATATACTGTACTGGATTTAAAGGATACATTCTTCTCTATTCCTTTATCCCCTGCCAGTCAACCTATCTTTGCTTTTGAATGAACAGATCCTGACTAGGGGACACCAGTCAGTTAACCTGGGCTCAGTTGCAACAAGGTTTCAAGAACTCCCCAATTCTTTTTGGGGAAGACTTGCAACAGGATTTATCAGGGTTCTGTGCCCTTCACCCTGAATGTACTTTACTCCAGTATGTTGATGATCTCTTACTTTTAGCTGCAGACTTGGATGTTTGTTTATAAGATACTAAGACTCTGCCACAGCTTCTTCAAGACTTGGGCTACTGTGTGTCAGCAAAGAAGTCACAGCTCTGCTCCACTGAAGTTTCCTACCTGGGATACTGACTAAAAGAAGGTAAACGAACCCTAACCTCAGCCTGAAAAGAAGCCATTCTTCAAATTCCTATGCCTACCACCATGAAACAGGTATGGGAATTCCTAGGGGTGGCAGGGTATTGTCGACTATGGATCTCAGGCTTTGCTAAAATTGTCAAGCCTCTGTACACAGTCACGGCGGGGGATCAGACTTTGACCTGAACTGCTGCTGAGGAACAAGAATTCCAGGAGTTAAAAAAAGCTCTGTGTCAAGCCCTGGCTCTAGCCCTTCCAGATGTTACCAAGTCTTTCCACTTGTTCATTCATGAAAAATGAGGAATTGCAAAAGGGGTTCTTACACATACCCTAGGACCATGAAGAAGATGACTGGTGGCTTATTTGTCAAAAAGACTTGACCGAGTGGCCTCTGGATGGCCACAGCCATACTAGTTAAAGAAGCAGATAAATTAACTTTTGGTCAGAATAGGGCTTTGACTGTTCCTCAGGTCATTGAAACTCTGCTCCAGGGAGCTTCTAGCTGCTGGATGTCAAATACTTGTATCACCCAGTATCAAAGCCTCTTTCTCAACCAACCTAGACTAACTTTCTCTCCTATGCAATATCTTAATCCAGCTACCCTACTGCCTGGTGTTGAGGAGGAAGCAGACTGAGCAAAGTATATGGGTTAGGAACAGTAGGATGGATAGTTTCAACTTGCTTACTAACTTCTCTTAAGTCTTGAACTGGTTGGTAATCAGAGGTTCCCAGTTTCTGAACTAGCAAAAAAGAAGTGTTCCATGCTGACTTACATGGGGTTAAAATATTAGCAGCTAAGAGTCTTGATATGAGGAACAATTCCTTTCTGGGCCTGTAAACTTATAGGGTACTGACATGTACAGGAATAGCCGATGTTATTAAACTTACCACCACAGAAGGGTGATGTTTTGTGGATTCTGGTGGATTGGTGTCTGCCCAGACTGAAGAAAACTCCTGTTGCAACTGTAGAATTAAACTTGATGGGGCATTTTTAGTATAGAAGACTTAGAGGAAGTCAAAAGGTATTCTTCATAGAGCGGAAATGTCAGGAGCATTTGAGAGGAAGTAGGAATGAACATTTCAGTTTTGTTAGGTGAAAACACAATGGTAACTCTTAATTTTTGAAGTAAGTCTCGACCCACGAGAGGGAACAGGTAGTCTGAAGCTATTAGAAATGAGTGAGTGACTCGCTTTTGTTCCAAATTGACAGTCTGGTTGGAAGTGAACTTGCAATTAGTAACTGCCCTTGTTGCCCCTTGGACCAAAACCTGCTTCTTAGACATAGGTACCAATGGTGTTTTCAGAACCGAATGTTCTGCCCCAGTGTCCACTAAGAGTTGAACTGGGTGGCCCCTGCTAGCTGCTGTTACCGTGGGCTTTGGGGGAAATAAGGAAAAAGAGCACTGGTCCCCGTAGTCTGAGTCATTTCCAACCTCCCGAGTAAAGGCAAGACCAGAACTGACTTAGGGTTCTCTTGTTGTGGGCAAAGGGGGCAATATTTGGCCCAATGCTCTAGTTCCTTGCAGCAAGCACACTGGTTCTTTGCTAACTGAATGCATTCAGGTTTCTGACACTTTTGGCCCTTCTGGTTATTGAACTTTTGATGGGGAGGCTTGGAGTCAACTCCCAAGGCCCAGTGGGCTGTTACTAGGATTTTGGCTTGTCTTCTTGCTGATTTATCAGCTTCTTGCACTGTCTGCTTTTGTTTCTCAGCATCTCGGTTATTATAAACTTTGTGGGCTATCCTGAGCAGCTGAGAAATATTCATTCCTATGAAGCCTTCCAGTTTTTGTAACTTTTTCTGAATGTCTGGAGCTGCTTGAGCTGTGAATATCAAATTTATAGCTCAAGCATTCTTGGGAGCTGAGGGATCAAAAGGGGTGTAGGTCTGAAATGTCTCTTGGAGCCACTCAAGAAATGCCCCTGGGGACTCCTTAGGTCCCTGGAGAATCTCAGTGGTTTTGGAAAGATTGATAGGCTTCCAAACTGCCCCTTTAATTCCACTAATAGAGCCTGGTGATAGGCATTCAATGCCCTAGATCCTGACAAGGTGTTAGGGTTTCAGTCTGGGCGAGAAAGGGGTAAATCTCTATCTAGTATATCTTGGTTGTCTTCTTGCGTGCCCCCTATAGAGTCTAGAATAAACTTCCTGGTCTCAGTTCTAATGCATTCCTGCTCTTCAGCCATAAACAAAGTGACAAGGAACTGCTGACAAAAATCCCATGTGGGGTGATGAGTATGCATAACGGATTCCATTAAAGAAATCAAGACCTGTGGTTTAGTTGAGAAGGGGGGTTCTGATACCTCCAATTACACAAATCAGAAGAGGAAGAGGAGTATATACTATAAACAACTTCCAGTTTGATCTGCCCCCGATGCAGGAGGAACTTCCCAGAGGGGAATGAGTGGGGCTGGATCAATCCGGGACCAGAGTCGAATAGCCAGAGGCAGAGAAGACAAAAAGGGGTTAGAACTGGAAGTAGTCTCAGCTGCAGCTGGGGATGGCTGTGCGTAAACAGAGGTGGTGGAGGTAACTGTGAATGAGGAAGCCTGGGAAGCATACAGTGGATCATTAATTAGAGTTAACCATTAGAGTTAACTGGATCATCAAAATGATACTCAGTAGAGGGTGGTAAAACAGGATACAACCCAGAGGAAGCAGAATCTACAGGTAGTGGTTACAGTGCAACCTTTGCTTCAGGGAGAGGTGGCTTAGGTGAAAAAGGGTTCATAAGATGAGGATTAAGAGATGAAGTGACCACGACTGAACTGGAGGTTTCAAGAGAACATGACTTTAACCAGGGTGGTGGGTTCTGGACAAAACTTAGCCACTGATTAATGTAGGGGAACTGATCCAGATGGCCAGGACTCCTCATCAAAACCTTCCAAACAGATTCAGTAACCTTAACATCCAGAGACCCTGTAGAGAGTCATCCCACAATAAATGCAGGCCAATTTATGTTACAGAGAGTTTGGAGTCTGCCTTTGAGAGATGGATACCATAGTCCTCAGCAAATGCAGCAGATAAATTATTTAGCATATAGTCCAGAGGACTGACTTCAAATTCTGAGATCCCATGACATACAACAAACAAATAGTAAAAAGACAAACAGATAAATGAGCAATGCGTCTAACCCAAAATAAGAAGTTACAGATCCCTTGAATGCCTCAGGGCATAAAGCAAGGGGACTCTATTCAGCCAACATCTTGGCTCTGTGAATAGTGTCCAAAGGTTGACCTCATTAGGACGTTTTTCCCTTAACTAGAAGCTAAAACAGAAACCACGGCCACAAGCAAGCAAACAGAAAACCAAAAATAAATCTAGGATATTACAAACAGACTCAGATGCTTTTGCAATAGTAACTGCCAGCAGTCATTCCAACTCCCTCAGAGCCAGATGAGAGGCTACAGGGACTGAGAGTCTCAGGAGGTGCCTCCACTGCACCTTTCCTCCCAGCTCGGTGGCTGCTCAGGCTGGCTGGTGGAATTAATGAATATGTTGCTGGGGTCTCCAAATATTATGGCTGGGTTGTGAGAAATGATGCCAACATGCAGAGAAAGTCAGATTATGAGTCCTGTATTGACACTGGCGACTGAGAGCAGACCAGTGTCCCAAAGAACTCTTGGCCCCGAACAGAGTGAATAGTGGGTATTTAAAGGTAAAAATTATATAAATTGTACAGTTTGATTGATATTTCTTGGCAATATATTTGATTAGTATGGATTATTACAGAATTTACAAAACTAGGGAATTTCCAACCACCAAAAGGTACAGGAAAGTGGGTGTGTGGGATGATTTTGGGAAGGTTACATAAGAGGGTTATTCCTAGGTTAATATGGAAGATCTGTTACAAAATGGAGTTACTTATGACAAGAAAGCTATTACAGGTAATTATAGGTTTTTCAGATTAGATATTTCATATTTCAAGACTATTACAAGGGACTTTATTTATAAGAGGATCCTCCCCCCAAAAAAATTGAATTGCTTTTTGAAGTATGGGTCCCTTGAAGTATAGGTTTCCCCCATTAGGTAAGTATTCTAGGAATCTATCTGTATCAGTGAACTAACTAGCATTGTGAGAGGCTGTGTTCAGTTTCAGTGATTTAAAAAAAAATTTACTTATTTCTTTTTTGGGATTCTTTCAACCTGTTTGTCCATTTCATGAGGTGTAAGTTACAAGAACAACCTGTGTATACCACGCCTAGTGTTCAGCAGTTTTTGACAAAAACAGCATGACCTATGTGCCCTCCCCTATTTATTCACCCAATCTTACCCTGAGCTACTAATTTTTGTTTCCCTGGTTAAAAACAAGTCCTTAAGGGGAAATATTTTGCCCATGTGGAAGAAGTAAAACAAAAAATTGGCATAAGCACTAAAATGCATCAGAATTGACAAGCTCAAAAACTGTTTTGAACTGGGGAAAAAAAGCTTTTTGATAGGTGTATTGCAACAGATGGAGAGTACTTTGAAGGTGAATGAAGCTGAAAAATGTAAGAATAAATACACAAATTTCCATAAATAAAATCTGGGACTTTTGGGACTTACCCTGTGTTTTTCACACTACTGTTACCAACATGAGATAAATAATTGTGTTGCTAAAATTGTGTATAAAGTTATTTTTGCACTAAATATCAACATATATATGATACCTCAAATAATTTTCCATATAGAATTGTTCAGTCTATATTTTGTGGGCCTAACTGGTTTAAAGTGTACCCCAATATTCATGTGTTGGAAATTTGTTCTTTAGTGTGACAGTGTTGGGAGATAGGAGTGGAAATGAGATGTTGGGTCATGGGAGCACCATGATAAAAAATAAATTAGTATGAGAGTGAGCCCCTTGTACAAGGATAACTTTCACCTTCTCTCTCTCTCCCTCTCTCTCTGTCTCTCTTTCACACACACAGGCGCACACACACACACACACACACACACACACAAATATATATACACACCCTTCTTGCTTTCTCAGTGTCTACCATGAACATAGCAAGAAGGCCCTCACCAGATACTAGAGCCTTAATATAGGACTCCTTATCATCTAGAAATGTGAGAAAATAAAATTATCTTCTTTAGAGATTACTAAGTCTCAGATATTCTGTTAAAACAACACACGATTGGTTAAGACAGAAAATTGGTACCAGAGAAGAGAAGTATTGCTTTAACAAATACCTGAAAATGGTGGGGTGTCTTCAGTATTGAATAATGGGGAGAAACGGCAAGAATTTGAAGGAACAGGCTAGAAGAAATTTGATTTGCTATGAATGGAACTTTAAGAGTAATTCTCAGGAAAGTTAAGAATTGATGATCTATAGGAAAGATGCAGAAATTAGAGATTACTGAAGTGGTTGTGATTAGAAGAGTGGTAGAAATGTAAGCAGTAAAGGACTACTCAGTGAGGTATGAAATGAAGAATGTCTTATTGGAAATTGAAGTAAAATCATCTTGACCGGGTTTAGTCTATGCCCTAGGATTTTGCAGAAAGCAGAATTTAAGAGCAATAAACTAGAGTATCTAATGAAGAAATTTCTAAGTAAAATACTAAAGGTGCTACATGACCTATTTTAATTGTATAAAGTAAAATTAGAGAAGAAAGAAATTATTTAAGATAAATTTTAAAATTGACAGGATAGAACATAAAAGTTTGGAAAATTCAAAGCCTGACTTTGTAAGGAATGAAAAAGCATGAAAGGTTGCTGTCAAGTGACTTTTTGTGAAAAAGACTAGCATCTTGCCTGGAGGTCGTGGAACCAGTCAGACTATGTGAGTCCCAGTGTGAGTATGTGTATGCATGGACAATTTTGTGTATATGTCTGTGAGTAAGTGAGTGTGTGAGTGGCTGACTGAGTAGGGACTAGGGAATAAGTGGCCAGGTCTTCCCTGGTGAAGCGGTTGGTGCCACAGCTGCTCTGCTTGAACCCCAGTGCTTCCCAGGGTGCAGAAGCTGAGCACGATTTTTGAAAAATCAGCAAAGCCCTTCCCTGGAAGAAACAGCAAGGAGTAACTGCTTCCTCCAGGACCTGATGCATCACTGTAGCACATGACCAGACACTGGCAGCAAGGGTTGTAGAAGGAGCATAGTGAGGGAGCAAGAGGCAGAATCCCACGCAAGAAGACTAAACAGGCACCCTGCCACTATCTTGAAAACTGGGCAGGGAAGTGTTTCAGCTTGTTTTCCATGGAGTGACACACCAGATCCCTGGGCCAGCAGGTTAACTACTCAGGGGTTGATCATGACTTAGAGGGAATATCCTGAAAGCAGTTTCCCCACCCCCTACCCAGATTCAGCCATGGGACAAAGAATGTGACCAGGAAAGGTGGGGGAAGAGATGAGTGGTGAGTCTGGAGCTGATCAAATCCCCTCATCCCCAGCAATACTCTGAATGCCAGATCCACATGGCCAGGGAGCAACTGCGAGGGACAAACCCAGGCTAGGCAGAGCCTGCATATCAGCCATGATAGGAGAACTCTGCTCCAGGTTAAGCATGACTGGGCGCCCCCTACTAGTAACTGGGCAAGAGACAATTACTCACCTCCCCTCTGGGGAGATCCTCCTGACCATACAAGAGTGAGAGAGGAGTATTGAAGCCCCACACTCTCACCACTCCCTCCTTACCTGGGCCGTGTACTGGGGAGTTTGTCAATGTAGACACAGCTCCCCAGGAGTCAGCAGAGGGCCTTACCTGTAAGCAGCTGGAAGGAACAATTACAGTACCTGCCATAAGAGGGCAGGTTATTTTTTGTTTGTTTTTAATTTTTTAATATTTTTTGCCTTTGTGCATGAATGTGTATGTGAGATTTTAACCTGTATTCTCCCCTACCTTTTTTACTTTTATTTTTTTCTTCCTCTTATTTTTCTTTCTGTCTTCTTTAATTATTTGTGTTCTGTTTATGTGTGTATGTAAATGATTGAGTGTACTTCTTTCAGTTTTTGTTTGTTCCCTTTTTTTAGTTTAATGTGTGTGTGTGAATGTAAGTATGAGGGTTCAATTTGCCTCTTTTTTTCTCTTTTCTTTTTTCTTCTTTTATTATGTGTTAGGTGTGTGTGAATGTGCTTGGTTTTTCTAGGGGTTTTTTTTTACTTTGTTTTTTTCTACTTTGTTTTGCTTGTGTGTGTGTTTGATTTTATTTTTGCTTTGGTTTTCACATGTGTTTTGTTTTTCTACTTTTAATTTTTAAAATTTTTGTCTGTCTCATTTAATTCTACTTTTCTCTGTTCTCCTCATTGCTGTATCTTGGACTCAGGGGGTACACACACAAAGCCATTGCATCATTATATAGAGTAGTGAAGAAGAGTGGGTCACAGGGAACCCATATCCTAGTTAGTGAACATTGTGATTTGCAAGTAGTTTCTGAATTCTAGCTCCCCATCCTCCACCTTACCTGACTATCAAAACTACAAGAGACAGAAAAGCTTCCCACCCTCAGCCCTGTTTCAAAATACAACAAATTCAAGCACTGATCATGGGATAATAGAGGGCTTAGTAAGTATCAGAAGCAAAATCTTCTCCCACTGCCACTAAATAATGGAAGCAAAGAGAAAACAAAGACATCTGTCTCAAGTGAGGAAAAAAAAAATCACTAGAGGAACCAGGTAATTCTCAGTGTACCAAAGAGAAAATGCCTAAAAAATCAAACCTCAGAGACCAAACAATGGAAGTCACCAATGACTGGCCCCAGAATAGAACGGGGATTAGGTAATAGATGGAAAGAGTGACTAAGACTCAAGCAAGACAAGAGTAATACTGAAAGGACTTATAACAGATATTTTGACCATAAAAAAAAGACAAAAAACTTCATCTAGAAAATAAATAACAAGATGACAAGCATGGAAAGCAGAATCAACCAAGCAGAAGAAAGAATCTTAGAACATGGAATTAACACTATCTGTCAAAAAATAAAGAAAACTCAGAAGAACAAAGCCTCCAATAAATGTGTGATTATATCAAGAGGCTAAAATTACAACTGAATGGTATCCAAGCAGAAGAAAAGAAAACAGAGAACACATTGGAGCAAGTATTTCAGGAGGTTATCTAAGAAAACTTTTCCCATCTCACCAAAGATAGTATCATCCTAACACAAGAGATACAGAGAAATCCCACAAAACATCAAATGAGCAGGTCATTCCTTGGACACTTAGTAATTCACCTACACAAAACAAGTACAAAAGAAAAAGTCCTGAAGGCAGCAAGTGAGATAGGTCACACTACCTACTGGGGAAAACCTATCAGAATAGCAGCAGACCTATCAGCAGAAACACTACAAACTAGAAGAGACTAGGGTCTTGCTTTCAAAGTCCTCAAAGGTAAAACATTTCAACCAAGACTTTCCTACCCAGGCAAATTCAGCTTCATCAACAATGGGGAATTAGAATCCTTCCCAGATATCCAATCCTTAAGAGACTATGCAGCTTCCAGACCAGCTCTACAGAAGATGACTAAAAAGGTATTAAGCACAGAAGAAGAAAAAAAGAAAAAAAAAAAAAAAAAAAGAATGACCTTGCATTTCCCCAGAGAACAAGAAAACACAGAATCAACAGAGAATGCATCACAATGGCAAACTGATAAACACACACATATATCAACCTAAAAGTTAAAGAATAACAGACTAATAAGTGCCCATGACATAAGATATACAACAGAATGGAGCTTCATCAAACTATAAAGCTTCTGCAAAGCAGAAGAAACCATCAAGAGAGCAGGGAGACATCTTACACAATGGAAAACAAATATTTGCCAAGTGTATATCTGATAAAGGACTAACATTCAGGATCTGCAAGGAACTCAGAAGTGCCAAAAGGAAAATAAAACAAAACAAAAAACCCCAGCTCCATTAAAAAGTGAGCAAATGGCATGAATAGACACTTCTCAAAAGAAGATATAAGGGCAGACAACAGAAACAGGAAAAAGTCCTCTTCCTCACTAATTATCAGAGAAATGCAAATCAAAACTAGACTGAGATATCACCTAACTCCAGTAAGAATGGCCATCATTAATAAAACAAACAACAACAGATGCTGGTGAGGATGAGGAGAAAAAGGAACACTTTTAAACTGCTGGTAGAAATGCAAACTAGTGCAAACTCTTTGGAAAACAGCATGGTAATTTCTAAAAGAAATAGGCATTGCCCTTCTATATGACCCAGCAATCCTCCTACTGGGAAAATACTCAGAGAAATTCAAATCATTCTACAAAAAAGATACGTGCACACACATATTTATTGCAACACTATTCACAATAGCAAAAAACATGGAATCAAGTGTGCTACACATCAAAACTGAACTGGACAAAAAAAGTGGTACATATACACAATGGACTATTATACAACCATAAACATATGAACTTTGCAGCAACTTGAATGTAATTAGAGTCTGTCATACTCAATGATCTATCACAGAAGTAAAAGAACAGAGCACCATATGTTTTCTCTCATAAGTGGACCCTGAACATTTAACATAATACTACAAGAAAGGGATTGGCAGCAGTAGTGGTATATTGCCAATGTAGGGGAGGGGAACACACATCAATAAGGGTACCTGATCTCAAATCAGGCAAGGTGGGGACCAAAGGGAGGCCCAAATTTTACCTGTAAAATGACCAGTTGTATAACTAATCCTGAATTATACCCCACACCTTTAAAATAAGAAAACAAAGAAAATACTTTAAAAGAACCTGATGACATGTATAAACACTCACATTTTAATAATCAGCCTGAACATGAATGGAGTAACTGCACCACTTCAAACACACAGAATAGCAAACTGGATATAAAAACATGTCCCATAATTTGATGCATCCAGGAAACTCATCTCACCACAAGGGATGCCCACAGACTCAAAGTTAGAGGGTGGAAAACAAATTTCCAGGTGAATGGATCTCAAAATGAGGCAAGAGTCATGACCTTAACATCAACCAAACAACCTTTAAACTATCAAAATTTTGAAAAAAATATGGAAGGACACTACGTAATGATAAAAGTTTCAATCCATCAACAAGAAATATCCATTCTAAATGCTTATGCACCCAACACAGCAGTACCAGTATTTATAAAGCAGCTACCAAGTATACTAAAAAAATGTAGTGACTCCAACACTGTTATAGCTGGGGATTTAAACACCCCACTAACAACCCTAGATAGATCATCGAGGCAAAAAAATCAACAAAAATATCTTGAACCTCAACTTGACACTTGACCAAATGGACTTAATACATACCTATAGAACACTGCACCCAACAACCACAGAATATATATTCTACTCATCCCCACAAGGAGCATACCCCAAGATCAATCATATCCTTTGCCATAAATCAAGCATAAACAAATTTCATAAGATTGAAATACTGCCGTGCACCTTTTCATACCACAATTGAGTGAAAATAAATAACACCAACAAAATTCCCCCTAAACCCACAAAGACATGGACACTAAACAACATGATGCTGAACAACTCCTGGGTCAACACAGAAATCAAAATAGAAATTAAAAGATTTCTGGGAAAAAATAAAAATGAAGAAACATCTTACTAAAATCTCTGAGATGCTATGAAAACAATTCTAAGAGGGGGATTAATATCTCTACAAAACACAATAAGAGAATGGAAAGATCACAAATTAACAGCTTAACAAATCACTTAATGGAGCTGTAAAGTCAAGATCACTAAAACTCTACTTTAGCAGAAGAATCTGGCCCAAATATAGGACACAGAAGACAAAAATACCAGAGGAAAAAAATAAACAAAGCAAAAAGCTGGTTCTTTAAAAGGATAAACAAGATTGATGGATCCCTAGTCAGAATGATCAAGAAAAAGAGATAAAAAGCCCAAATAAACACAATCAGAAATACAAAAGATCAAATCACAACTGACCCTAAATAAATACAAAAGTTTATCAGAGATTACTATGCACACCTGTATTGAAACAAACTCAAAATGAAATGGAGGACTTTCTGATATCACACAACCTTACAAGGTTGAAACAAGAAGACATTGAGACACTAAATAGACAAATAAGAAGTCACAAAATTGAATCCATCATAAGAAAACTACTCCCCCCCCCAAAAAAATCACTTGATCAGATGGCTTTCCAGCAGGATTCTACAAAACACATAAGGAGGAGCTGATACCAAACACATTGAAAGTATTCCAGGTAACTGAGAAAGACGAACTTCTCCCCAAATCACCATACTCAAACCAGGTAATGATCCAACAAAGAAAGGGATCTCCAGGCCAGTATCCTTGATGAACATAGATGCAAAATTTCTCAATAAGATTCTAGGAAATCGAATCCAACAAAACTTCTCAAAATTATCCACAATTACCAAGTAAGTTTCATTCCCAGGATACAGGGCTGGTTCAACATCTACCATAAATATAATTAAATACATCAACAGATGTAAAAACAAGAACCACATGATTATATCATTAGATGCAGAAAAAGCATTTGATGAAATCTATCATCCCTTCTTTACAGAAACTCTTGATCACCTAAGCATAGAAGGAACATACCACAAAATAGTATGCACCATCCATGACAAACCCACCACCAGTATATTGCCAAATGGACAGAAACTGGAAGCATTTCCCCCCAAAACTGCAACAAGATAAGACTACCAATCTCACTCCTCTTGTCTAAAATTGTTTTGGAGTCCTAGCACAATTAGATAAGAGAAGGAAATCAGGGGTATCCAATTGGGAGAGGGGAAGTTATTTTGTTTCTCTTTACTGAATATATGATTGATATGATCCTATACTTTGAAAATCCAAAGGAATCTGTCAAATACCTCCCTGTACTGATAAAGGACTTTGGCAAAGTCTCAGAGTACAACATAAATGTGCAAAAGACAGCTGCATTCTTACACAACAACAACTAACAGGTAGAGAAGCAAATGCAAAGCACAATCCCATTCACAGTAGCCACCCCCCAAAAATCAAATACCTCAGCATCTTCCTAACCAGAAAAGTGAAAGACCTTTACAACAAAAACACAAAATACAGCTCAAAGAAATCCAAGAATACACAAACAAGTTGAAAAATATTCCATGATCATGGATAGGAGGAATCAAATTTTTGAGACATTAATCCTACCAAAGGCAATCTATAGATTCAACACATTACCCATTAAATTATCAATATCATTCTCAGACCTGGAAATGACAATACAGAAATTCAGATCAAGCCTAAACTACCACGAATAGCCAAAGCAATCCTCAGCAAAAGAAACAAAACAAGAGGGGTCACACTTCCAGACTTTAAACTTTACTATAAGGTTACAATAATCAAAACAGCCTCGTATTGGTACAAGAACAGGCATATAGACCAATGAAACAGAATAGAAATTCCAGAAGCAAAACCTCAATTTCTCATCCAACTTATCATCAACAAAACCTCCATCAACAACCACTGGGCAGAGGAGAACCTAGTCAGTAAATGATGATGGAAAAACTAACTGATCACATGCAGAAGCTTGAAACAGGACCCCCTACTACATCACCACACACAAAATTCAACTCTAAATGAATCAAAGAACTAAGCATAAACCCTCAAACTATAAGAATCTTTGGAAATGCAGGAGACACTCTTATGGAAATTGCAGTAGGTAACCAATTCCTGATCAAAACCCCAAAGGCCTAACATCTGGGATCTACAAGGAACTCAACTATGCTAAAAGGAAAAAACAAAAAAACAGCCCCATTAAAAAATGAGCAAATAAATGAATAGACACTTCTCAAAAGAAGATAGACAGGCAACCACAGACCCCTGAACAAAGTGCTCAGCCTAACTAATGATCAGAGAAATGAAAATCAAAACCAAATTGAGATATCCCTTAACCCCAGTAAGAATGGCCATCATTAATCAAACAAACAATAATAGATGCTGGCAAGGTTGCAGAGAAAAAAGAACACTTTTCCACTGCTGGGGAGAATTCAAACTAGTTCAGTCTCCATGGAAAACTGTGTGGTGATTTCTAAAAGAACTAGACATTGACCTTCTATATGACTCAGCAATCTCCCTTCTGGGAACATACCTGGAGGAACTCAAACCATTCTACAATAAAGATACCTGCACACACATGTTTATTACAGCACTATTCACAATAGCAAAAACATGGAACCAACCATGCTGCCCCTCAAAACTGAACTGGATAAAAAATGCGGTACATATACATAATGAAATATCATGCAGTCACACAGAATGACAAATATATGGACTTTGCAGCAACTTGGTTTGATTTAGAGTCTACAATTCTCAATAATCTATCACAAAAAAAGAACAGAGTACCACATGTTCTCACTCATAGTCGGACCCTGAGAATAATACTGTAAGAAAAGGATTGGTAGTAGCAGGATACTGTCAAGGGCGGGGATACAACATAATAAGGATATCTGATCTCAAATCAGGTGAAGTAGGGACTGATGTGGGGACCAATGGGAGGTCCAAACTTTACCTGTATGATGACCACTTGTATATGTAATACAGAATTGTATCCCACATCTTTAAAATTAAAATTAAAAAGGAAAAAAGATAAAAGGATTAGCATGAATTGAAGGAAGTCAGAGAATTGTAATTGCATTGAATCTCTTTATTGCTTTGTGTAGTACAACATTTTAATATTAACTTCATAAACATGGTATATCTATTCATTCTTTATGATTTTTATTTTTTCATCAATGTTTTAATTTGCATAGTTTTATATATAGTATATAGATCTGTTACCTCTTTGATTAACTGTATTTTTAAGTGTTATATATTTTTGGTAGCTATTTCAAATGGAATTATTTTCTTGGATAGTTTGTCATTAGTCTATAGAATTGCCATTGATTTTGTATGTTGATTTCATATCCTTCAACTTTATTGAACCAATGAGCTATTTTTCACAATTTTTAGTAGATTTCTTTTTCTTCATACATAAAATGTACACAAAACCATATAAATATTATTTTGTTTCACAATCTTGGAGAATGGAATAATTAAAGAATAAATCTTCAAACATACTTAAGGATGTTTCTCAAAATATAGCTCTATTTGATGCCTTTTATTTTCTTGCTGTAATTTTAAAATAAAATTCAATTTAGAAAATTTTAAAAATCTAATGTATACTTAAAATAATTCTGAATTTATTTTTATATCGACTTTCAACTTACTAGAATATATGTTACTTTGCTGTCTTGACATTGATATCTGAATAAAATAACTTTGTACTAATTTTCCATTTGCTAAATATCAAAATAGCTGAATAATATATTGGATACATGTAATGAGAAATAGAACATATATGCAATATTTTACTAAGAATGTACAGAATAGTCTTATTTTTAAAATTTTTATTTCAAGTAGCTATAGTAGTTGACAAGATAGAAGGTGTAATTTCACCAGCCTGCTGACCTGATGTAATATGTGACTTTAAATTAGGACTCAACAATTTTTAATATTATAAGTTTCATCCATGTAGGATATTAGAAACAAGCCAACCATCTCCTTCTTCTCATATGTAACATTTATTGAATTACATAATTTGACTTCTAGTATTATGATTAGATATTAGTCACTTAAGCTTGTTGAAATATAGTATTAAATTAAATGTTAGTTTAAACCGGTATAGAATGAATATTTATATATTTATATATATTTGTGGAATTTGGTCAATAGTATTTGTTCTTTTTGCAATTGCTTTCTCTTTGATTTGTTACAATGTATGTAATATTTTCTTAATTACCATAACTATTCCTAAAAAAAGTAAAAATAAATTTAATTCTTCTTTCCCACTTTCACTGAATAACAATAATACTAAAATATATACAAATTAAAAAATTGCTTTTTCATAGTATTTTTGGTTTGCAATCTTCTCAATGAATCATAATAAGGAAACATAACTTAGCATCTATGTTCACATCATTGCTGATTCTTGTGTGCTGAGGTGGTTGAAATCTATTTTTATTCAGCAAAAGTTTATTCTAAAGAATATTCCATCATTATTTATTTTTTACAGTTGTCACCATTTTTCTCAATCTTATAATAATGTTGAATATGAATATGATTTAGAATTTCCTATTTATAAATAGGAATATGATTTAGAGAGACTTTAAGCTTTGTATACTTGCCACAAATTATTGAGTAAATATTTACATTGTATAATTCCGTGCATTAATGTAGTAGCCAAACATATGAAATTTAAAGTAAAATTATTTGTAAAAATAAAAATTTGAAAGATTTTTTATCTATTATTCATTTATCCTGCTGAAAATGATGTTAAGAAGAAAGTGATTAAAGAGATAGGGTAAGGAAAGGGCAGTGCTAATACTTATTAATGACTAGGAGTAACAGGCACTGTAATCGGGACCATATAATCATAGCTAATTTTGTTAAGAAATTAATATCAATAATATGAAAATATGCAATAACCAAGATGGCTTGGACATCAACAAATCAGAAGAGATACTAGCAGTGAACAGTCAATAAGCCTGGAAGGGTTTGTACAGACTGGATTTCAAGTCACTTATGTTGATGCTGTTCTGAGTATTTTTCATGGACTGTCTCCATTAATCCTCAGTCACTTTTACTGAGTAGACTCCATTATACTACCATTTTAGAAGTAATAGAATTAAAGAACAGAAAAAGGGAGTAACAGCCTAAGTCCCATGGGAAGGAAATGCCAATTAAACCCAAGCAACCAGACTTCAGGCCCTTGCTCTAAACCTTTTAAATATGCTAGCACTTCTACATATGGTATTTGACTAAAACTCAGATTTCCTTAGGTGTTACATATTATATGCCCCCATTTTCAGGGTGAAGATAAAAAAATTGAAAAATTAATGTAATTTTGGTAACTTAGTTTTTTGGTTTTTAATTTAGCTTGGGATACAGAAAACATGAGTCAGAATTGAATTTCAGAAGTTAAAATTGTATGGAAAATTGAGTGTATATGTATTTGCTTGCTTGAAAAAATCCGTAGATGGTCTGAGAACTTTATTTTTAAATTTTTATTTTTATTTTAAAAATATGGGGTACAATTCCGGATTGAGTATACAAGTGGTCATCATATAGATAGAGTTTGGGCCTCCCTTTTGTCCCTACTTCACTTGGTTTGAGATCAGGTACACTTACTGATGTTATGTGCTTCCCCCTCTCCCCTGGCAGTGTCCCGCTACTGCCAATCCCTTTCTTACAGTATAATGATTAAAGTTCACTGTCACTTATGAGTGAGAACATGTACTTGGTTCTTTGTTTCTGTGATAGATCACTGAGTATTACAGACTCAAAATCCATCCAAGTTGCTGTGAAGTCCATAATTTTGTCCTTCTTTATGGCTGCATAATACTCCATCATGTTTATGTGTCACATTTTTGAAATTTTCTCACCTTTTGATGGGCAGTACAGTTGGTTCCATGTTTTTGCTATTGTGAATAATGTTGCGATAAATATGCATGTGCAAGTATCTTTTTTTGTAGAATGAATTTAGTTTCTTTAGGTATATTCCCATATTCCTAGAAGTGGGATTGCAGGGTTGTATGGAAGTTTGACTTTGTGATCTTTCAGGAATACCCACACTGTTTTCCAAAGAGGTTGTTGTAATTTACACTCCTACCAATAGTGTAGAAGCCTCTCCTTTTCTCCAGATCCTCACCAGCATCTGTTATTTTTTGTTACTAATGACCATACTGACTAGATTTAGGTGGAATCTCAGTGTGGTTTTGATTTACATTTCTTTGATGATTAATGAGATTGAGCATTTTTTCATGTATATGTTGGCTGCTCGTATAGAGAAGGAAATCAGGCATAACCAAATAGAAAAAGAGGAAGACAAGTTATTCTTCTTTGTGAATGATATGATCCTATACCTTGAAATCCCAAGGAAATCTTCCAAAAACCTCCTTACACTGATAAAGGACTTCAGCAAAGTCTTAGGGTACAAAATAAATGTGAAAAGACAGTCACATTCTTATACATCAATAACAGACAGGCAGAGAACCAAATAAAAAGCACAATCTCATTTACAATAGCCACACACAAAAATATAAAATACCTTGGAATCTTCCTAACCAGAGAAGTGACGGACCCTTATAATAAAAACTACAAATCGCTGCTCAAAGAAATCAAAGACGAAACAAACAAATGGAAAAATATTCCATGTTCTTGGGTTGGAAGAATCAACATTGTTAAGATGTCCATCTTACCAAAGGCAATCTATAGATTCAATGTAATATCCACTAAATTACCAGTATCATTCTTCTCAGTCCTGGAAATGACAATACAGAAATTCATATGGAAAAATAAAGAATAAAAACAGACAAAGCAATTGTTAGCAAAAGAAACAAAGCAGAAGGTATTATATTTCTAGACTTTAAAATTTATTATAAGTCTACAATATGACAGCTTTAGTTTTTTTTCACTTGCAATAGTATAGTATATTGTAGGTTCAATTTATACATTTCAAAACCATTGGAATCCCAGGATTAAAAAATAATTCAGTATCTTTAGTGTACATTGTGTATGACAGTGCTGAATTCAAACTGGATTCCATTTGGATAACTTTTGTATATGCATATTTGAAGTTCTGACTATGATAAAAACAACAATGACAGAGTATTCTAGTTTATCACAATGTGCAGAGTTTTGCGTGGTCCTATAATAATGATTTATCTCTTATAATGGAAGAGTTTTATAAATATTTACCTATTACAGCCACAATATGTTCCATGTCAGACTGAGGAACTAGGCTAAGCTAAAGAATAAAATCAGTTTTAATTTTTAAGAATCTTTTTTTGATAAACATATATCTCTAAAATGTAGATGGTGATCAAATTAAATTGGTCTATATATTCAGAAGAGATTTTTTGCACATAATATGCCCATAAAATCAAACATATTTTCATTAAACAACCAGAATTTTACTTTCCTCATTGGATTCAATTATAAATAATTATACCTATTTCAATAATTTTTGCTTACCTAGAAGCTATTTTATTTCATCATCAACTTTGAACTAACAGAGTTTTAAGAATCCTGACTCTATTGTTAGTTCAATATTCTGAAAAGATCTATTTATGTATTGAGGTCAGATTTCATTGGGAAATATCTACTCATGAATCTACTTTCCGTAGTAACAATAGTCAAGAGGAAATAGAGTATTTTATTGAATTATTATATTTTTATTCCTTCTTTGATCTGTTCCATAACTGTTAAAAGAAGACTTCAGGCTGGCATAATTAAAAAAGAGAAACCACTTATTGATGATATGACTGAATGGTTCTAAATAATTTAGTGAAATAATCAATAATATAAGAATAAAAGCAAATGGCATTTTCTTTTTGATATATGACATATAACTATTTCAAAAGATTAAGTCAAGATTGTCCTTTAGTTAAGAACACATTATGAACAATAGAACATGAACAAAACCCAAGGGTCCTACATTCACCCAGAAAAGTGTGTTAGCTATCAAAATAATTGAAATAGCTTAACTTTTGGATTAAAATCATCTTAAATATTAATTTATTAAAAATTTGAATGCTACTCTGAACATAAACATGGGCTGACTTCTATACTGAAACTTGTGAATAGAAACATCTGAAGCCTCTTCTCATCCATAACATTTTAAGCTATATACAACAGATCAAAGAGATATTTTGCTTTTATATCTTAAAATTAGCAACTTTTTCATTCTTGAGAGCTTGAAAAACAGGACAACTTTTTAAAAAGGATTAAACTAATTCATGCACACATATTTCTATTAAATCTTTTAGAAGGTGAGAAAATAGAACTTGGAGCGACTTAGTGGCCATCTTGGAAACACTAATCATGATTTTCATGTAAAAATTATCTTAACAGTTTTATTATTTTGAATTTGGAGCCTAAAATTAAGAATGGCATTAAGTATCATAAAAAGCCGTGAGAGAGCACAGCTCATTACATTAATATGTATGCATAAATTATAAGTCCATAATGTTAAGAAATGATTACATGCCAAATTTAGAAGGAAGATAATTAAAATATACACAAGAGCAAATAAAAATAATGATTAGAAAATATACTTTTCATGAAGTAGATTACTGTTATCAAAAATTACTCAGTATCATGAAAAAAATAAAAAGTTAACCAGCTCTCAGAAGTACCTTTACATCTTGACAAATGCAAATGTAGAAAATAAATTTTTGCTGCTCATTCTGAACAATGAACTGTATATTCAAGGAAAACAAACAGTCCCTTTAAAAAGTGGGCAAATGACATGAATAGACACTTCTCGAAAGAAGATATACAGGCAGAAAACAGAAACATGATGAAGTGCTCTGTCTCACTAATCATCAGAGAAATGCAAATCAAAGCCACATTGATATATCACCTAACCCCACTAATAATGGCAATCATTTAAAAAAACAAACAACAGAAGCTGATGAGGATATGGAGAAAAAAGAATGCTTCTACATGGCTGGTGGGAATGCAAACTAGTACAATCTCTTGGGAAACAGTGTGGCAGTTTCTGAAAGAACTAGAAATTGACTTTCCATATGATCCAACAATCCCCCTATTGGAATTATACCTGGAGGAACTTAGATCATTCTAAATAAAAGATACCTGCACATACATGTTTATTGCAGTACTATTCACAACAACAAAAATGAGGAACCAAATGTGCTGCCTATCAAAACCGGACTGGATAAAAAAAGTGGTACATATACTTAATGAACTATTATGCAGTCATAAAGAAGGACAAACATAGGGACTTTGCTGCAACTTGGTTGGGTTTAGAGTTTATCATACTCAGTGATCTATCACAAAAACAAAGAACAGAGTACTATATGTTCTCACTCAAAAATGGACCTTGAACAATTATCATAATACTCTAAGAAGGGGATTGGCAGTAGTGGGAAACTGCCGGGGTGGGGAGTACACCTCATTAACAAAGGTATCTGCATAATAAGCATTTGTATGCCTAATCCTGAATTGTACCCCACTTCTTTAAAATTAAAAATTGAAAAATTAAATTTAAAAATTTCAAATAATATAATAATTTTCAGTAATGTTTTCTGATCCTTATCATTTACTATCATTTATTTCATAGATTTTAATATAAATATAGACAGATTCAAATGACTGTATATTAATGTTATCAGCATTTTATGTAAATTAATTTTATGGTTTCATCTTAATGTGAATGTTCCAAGAGTAAATAAGAAATCTGTAGACACTATATATAAGTAAAAATAGGTAGGTTACTCTCAATGGTCTTATATATTTTAATCTTATAGGTAACCACAATTATTAGGTAATCAAAACAGCTCATTTATTATTTACACTCAAAATTAGTCTAAAGTCCTATAAGCATATGGGACTCATAATTACTCTCCAAAGCACCTTAATCACAGTGAAACTTATCTGAAAAATGACATACATTTTGACTTAGTTTATATAGAATAATTAAGTTTATATGCAGCATTGCCTAAGATTTGCAAGGGACAAATCTTTTAAAAGTCATTTTGCCAAAAATATATTTACATTTTTATTGTCTTACATGAAATTGAATGGTACACTTCTGCAGTAGTTTATACAGTGAAAAGATCAGAGAGAAGATATATAGATATTTTTAAGAAAAGTTTTTAATATCTAACTTTCTTTAAGGTACTATACATATTAGATTTTCACATACTTTTCTGGATATTTATGCCAGCTATTGTAAAAGATTCATAAATTTATAAGGCAATTTAAAAATAATTAGACTAATGGCCATTTGTATTATTTTGTTTTTCATCAAGCCATCAACAATTGTTCTCTTGACTTTTTCTGTGCTGGTAGTCAGCATACTTCAAGTATTGAAACTTAAAGTTCTTTCCTCTTTTATAATTCTATAGAACTCCATTGATACTTAAATAAATACTTCATTGTATTTATCATCCTATTAGAAAATTAGCTCCTTCATACATGACATATATAATCTGATTTATTAATTCCTCCTTGAATTAGACAATTTATGACAATGTTTTCTTTGAAAATATTCCACATCCACACTAGGAAAGAATCTTATCAACTTCCAGAAAAATCTGGGAATTTTGAGGTTGGCTTTGTGATATAAGCGATTTCCCTTGGGCATCATATTGATTACAGATCTTAGTGCAGGTACAGAAATGTAACCTAGAGAATCAAGGAGTAAAGGCACAGTAATGTAAGCCACAACTACTACATTGCTACGAAATAAACCAGGAAGTATTCATATGCATCTCACAAGAATTTTACTTAATCTATTGTATGACAACTACACTGAGACATTACCAAAACACTTGTTAATTTTCCAATGATTGACTTAATGAGATTGAGTCAAATTTGTTTTTATTAATCATGAGTTAAAGAAGGTATGTTTTCTGATTTTTATAAACACACTTATTATTCTCATGGACACTTGAGTGAATATTTAAAAACACATACACCTCCTCTATATAGATTGTACCATTACAAAAGCAAGGAGAAAAATCTATGGAATGAAAAAAATCAAATATAATCTAGAATATTTTAAGATTAAATATTGATAACAAAATCAGTACACTTTAAAAAACCATAATAATTACATTAGTAGGATGGCATACATTTTTGACATTAACCATATTTGATCAGCCCTTAGGATTTTAATAGTAATTTAAAAGTGCTCAGTAGACATCACTTTATGGCAGGTACTCACTTTAAAATGTCGCTCAAAGTGGTATGAAGCTCTTAAGCCCTCAAAAAGATATTAAAATCTCAAAATACATTAGTGACTTATTCTTATACACTCATAGCAGCAGTCTTCTTCAATTTTAGAATAAGGTACATCAATGTAAACAACATTCTAAAAGGATGCTCAGTGACAGATAATTTGACTGTTTATAATTCTGTGCTCAGGTATACTTTTTTTGGTTTAAGATAGTTTAATCATCACTTTTTTTCTTTTTCTTCAGATACAATAAGTGGTCGGAAAAGACATTATCTGAAGTGGAGAAGTGGCTGATCAAACTTTAGGATTTTAGGTCACATAAGGGGATGATAGTAGAACTGATGATTTTTAAAACAAGTTTATAAGATTTCTTTTCTAAAACTTATTTACTAGTATTTTAATGTTTCTGTTTGATGCCTGTTAAGTGACACTATATTGAGACTATGTTGCAAAGATATTTTGTAGTCTTTCTTTAAAGAATATAGATTGATATCCAGAGACTTCTATAAACATACATGTAATTTTGAAAGCTTGATATCGTTGATCTCATGTCTTCTCTTTATGTCCAGTATTATATAACAGAAAGCTAAACAAAATATATTACATCAGTTATAAAGCAGTATTTTATTTTGTTTTAATATGAAGACAGTCATCTTTGAAGCTATGTCTTCATTTCAAGATGCTACTGAAGAATAAATGGCAAAAGTGATCTTATTTAATATAATATAATATAATATAATATAATATAATATAATATTATAATTGCAAACTCTAAAACTATTCTTGTGCTTGGAACCTGCCAATAGGGTGAATTTTCCAATTGGTTTCCCTCCTTTTTTATTAAATTTTCTGTTTTTTGAATATTTCCTACAAACCAGTCCATTAATGCAATCAAAAATACATTCCATATAATAATCTTAGAAAGGACAATTATGGGAATAAAAATGAAAATAACTAGGAAAAATGTGACTTTCCAGAGAGAGGCTGTATAGAGAATAATTTAGATGATCTATTTAACAGAATCAAAGTGTTTTTCTTCTTACTTTCAGCACTTTTTTTTTTTTACTCCCATAAATGCTTTTAAGACTTTCTTTGGAAAACCCATCATTTTCAAAATACCCTTAAGAGCACATAATCCCTACATAATTTGAAAAAATTGCACTTTTCTAAAATAATGGCAATTTTCTAGATAACTAGTTTATACAATAAGGAAATGTCTCAGACTTCCTTTGAAAAGAGGAGTGCATTACAAATGGACACCTTGTGCCATATTTGGATGAACTCTATTACCTACAAATTTAGAAATACATAGATTAATGTACATTAGATGGTAATATATCCTTTTTTCAGGGGAAAACATGTAGCTCAAAAAACACCTCTGCATTTTTGGGGAGAAGAGGGTAGTGTTATAAACCAATAGTTCTTAAAGACTTGTAAGAGGAAAACACAGAGCTATTTGGGAATTTTGTAGCTACATTGGCCGTTTTAAAGGTTACTTTACACTGTATGTGTGGTGACCTACAAAAAAGAAAGAGATAATTCAGGTTGAACCTGACCTACCTTGATAAATTATACCTATCACATTTACAGTGTAATTTTGAGGTTATTCGTGTGCTGCAGAAGGCAGAGAAGGAAAGATACATGAGAGTGCAAGCAAGAAAATGAACGAACTCTTTTACACATAATATTATGAGCCACCTCCCTAGAAAAATTGTTATTTTCAACTTTTTTATCCTTCTAATAATCAAAATTCTGGTTTCATGCGCACTGTTGTAGGATAAGCTTATTTAAATTGTTGACAATTACCCATCATCTAACCATGACAAGTCTGAAATGCTTCCTTCAGTCATTCTTATGATACCTAGCCTAGAGAAATATCAGAATTTTCTACAGTGGAAATCTTAAAACGGGTCAAATCTTTGGTTTTGCTGTTATTAACTTTTTACTTATGAAGATATTGAAACATTTATGAAACCAATTCCTTGGGAACTCAATGTCCCTTATATGAGAATAACTAAATAACATATCTTACAAAAAGGCAGTCAGTGGTGTGTCTCAAAATGTTGAAAATATATCATTGCCATTCAGAGTCACACTCAGTTAAATCTGATAGGAAAACTAAAGACAAACCCCTTCCTTTGGTTTATGTATTGCAAAATACTTTAAAATGAGAAAATATTCATTATATCTCTAAATGGGTCTTGAAATACCAGTTCAATTATAGTGTCTTTATAAAAGCATGAGGCTGTACCTTGTGGGTAAAAATTCAAGAAGGATAATCCAATTTGTAATTAAGATTGATGAAAATAACAAAAGTAATAAGTTGTCACAAGTATTCAAAAGAAGTCAGTGATATTAGAATGATGAATTATTTTTGACTCCATATTAAGATAATTTAAAATCATGAGCATTGTTTAATACATTATAGTTAAACATAGCATAGTTCAAAGAGATTTTTGTATGTATGAAGTATGCTAAATCATAAAAGAAATGAAGAAAAACTGCATTAAGCAAATAATATTTTTAATAAGACAACCATCTAAATAGTAAGCCTACCTTAGATAAGTCAAGTATAAAAGGGAAATGTAAGGCGATCAAAATAATTTTATGTTATATGTATATGCAACTAAAGCTGAAACTGACAAGAGGTATTAAGCATTACAGGTTATACAACTATGATAGAATTACCAAACTATTCAATTTTTATGCTGAAAGAAATATGAAGACTCTTCTAGTTTACACTCATTTTCTTACAGAAAAAAACAGGATGTATTTAACCTGGCAGGAACTTGTATTATTGCTATCATAGAGGCTGGAGTTTGAGCACTTATTAAAACGTAGGTACTGTGCTAAGTATAGTTAAAGCATTTTCTCCTTGAATTCTTATCAGTATTCTATTAAGTTGATATAGTGGTCATAATGAAATTATTTATTCTGCAATAAATATAGTTCAGTACTATCTGTGTTTTCGGGCATTTACTAGCGGTCTTAGAACGTATTTTCTGTGGGTAAAGGGGAACTACCATTGGTAATAAAAGTGAAGCTTTTGTAAAGTCAAAATTTCTTTGCAAAGTGCCTCAGGTGCCATGTGAGAGATTAATGTAAGAATTATTAATTTATTAAACTTTCGTTCAGCTAAGTTCTGCTCTGACATAACTGAAACAACTTCTATATCATGAAGTCTGTGTCCAGTCTATTCTCATTTAGTAAACTCAGAAGCTAAATCAGTTAAATACTAGAGAGTTACAGGATTTTTAAAATAAAATATTTTTATAGAATAATTATGGAAATAAACAAAATGACAAAGACTGCACAGAATTTTCACATATCTCAAACCTGGTTTTTCCTACTGTTAATATCTTACCCTGAGATGATGACTTCGATATACAATTAATGAACCAGTAGCAATCGGTTATTACAAATTAAAGCCTATAAAGCACAAATTTCACTAATTTTTGTTTCATGTTCATTTTATGTTTCAGGATCCTATCTAGAATACCATATTACATTTTTCTTGTCTCTTTGGCTGTAACAATGTCTTATACTTCCTAGTTTTTGTGTCTTTGACAGTTTTGAGAAGTCCTGGTCAGAAATTTTGAAGATTTTTTTTCAGTTGTGTTATGTCCACAAAGTTACAGTGTCATTTCTATCATATCATATTGTAGATACATTCTAGCAACCTGACATCATGTGTTTGTATTAATCTTGATCACCTGAGATAGTGTTGGTCAGCTTTTTCTAAGGTAAAGTTACGTCACCATATTGTACTATTTGGAAGGAAGTCTCCATGTGCAATCCACTCTTAAACAGTGGGAATGTGTGCAAATCAAATGGGGGAAAAATAAAGATCTAAGGGATCTTGAGGACTATCTATGCAAATTATTTGGAAAACTTCTGTTTGGGAGATGTTTCCATTTTATCTTGCTTATTTATTTTTTAATCATGTATTTGTATCAGTGTAAATATGCATATTTATTTTATTTTTATAATTACAATTCAATACAATTTTATTTTTTGCTTAATTATTTTCTAACTTTGACTGTTGATAGCTATTTTCCCTGGATTTTGTGTTAATTTGACATGCCTTTATTGCGTGTATGTGTGTGTATAACTGAGTGTGTTGTTTTGTTTTGAACACTTATTTTTTTTCTGGCATTGTGGGTTGTTCCATATTACTCTTGTATATTTACTGTCTCATTCTGGAATTAGATATTTATCAAAGGAATTCTGACTTTTTTTTTCACTGAAGAATGATATCAGGAAGCAAAATGTGAGTGCTAAGTGGGCTCATTTCTCCCAAAGTATCCTAGTTTCTAAGCTTTCTCAGATGAAGAGTGTATAAATATATGTGTGGCTATCAACCTGTGTATGTTCACATATCTATAAATATTCTTATATATAATCATATACATTTGTATGAAGTTAAACATGAGTTCATACAAAACTCTCCAGCTCTAATATATTGCCCTAAGCATACTTTTATTTTTTTCCCTTTACTAATCTCAAATTCTCAGTCAACAGTGAAAAACCTGGTTACCACCATCTATTATCTATTCATTTAATTGTTTAATATCAGTATATACATATAGGGATATTAGAATTATTCATCCATATCTCTATGGGAAATAACTCTATCAACAAATATACAGCATTTATAATGGTTTAGTCTCTGCTTAGTTTTGCAACTAGAGGGTTTTCATAATGAAAATTTTAGTCCAGCATAGATCAAATGATAAAATATTAATTCTGGATGAAAAACAAAGATCAGGTGAATGAAATTTTTTGTTAATTGTTTTTGTATTTTGCATACAAGTGAATACTTTTTCTAAAATCTTTCCCTCCATCATTTAGAAATTATATTAATAAAATTTGGCTTCTGATACAGAGAAACAAACCTATTCTGTTACAGGTAAGTGACATGCTATTTGTGGCATAGAGCTGAGTAAACTGTTCTCTACAAAGTCACAAGTAATTGTTGTTGATATTATCCTTTATATTGTCTTATAGTACTTTTGTAACTGAGAAGTTATTAAGACTATTTTCAAAGGTGTATAAAAATTTACACTTAAGGACATACTTTCCTGAAAATGAATTTAAAAAGATGAGAAAAGAGACATATCATTCATACTTAAGTATAAGCCAAGTCTTACAACTTTAATAAATGAGACAATTTGCTATTTATAATAGTATATAATAATTTCAAGGTTCTTATTAATATTATTTTTAGACAAAATCAAGTTATAATGAAAGTAGCAAAGATTTGTTTGAGATGGAAAGAAAAATTTGAGCCTTAATCTAATTTGGTTCTTATTAAATGGTTGACTACTTTCTTTTTTTCTCATCTACCCCAGTAAAACATAAAAAATTATTTCAAACTTATAAGAAGGTTGTTGTTTAGGATCAAGGAGAAAACTTGAAAACATATAGAACTTGTTCAAGTGTCTTTAGCAAATAGTAGATGCTCCAACATTATTACGGTACGTTCCATCATCCACTCTCTGTTTACCCCATTTCAGTTACCTACAGTCAACTACAGTCCAAAATTATTAAAGGGAAAATTCCAGAAATTAACAAGTTTTAAATTTAATGTTGTTCTGAGTAACATGATTCAATACCATGTGCTTCAACTCCCTCTCATCCAACAAATGAATCATCCTTTTGGTCAGTATTCTATTTTGTAAATATAAGTCACCGCTTAGTCACTTACTACACCCCCTCAGCTATCAGATTAACTGTTCAGTGTCACAGTGCTTGTGTTCAAGGACAGTAGTATCCTAACACTAGGTCACAATGCCTACATCATTTACCTCACTTTATCTCATCACATAGACATTTTATCATCTCACATCAGCTCAAGAAGAATGAGTACAGTACAATATCATAATTTGAGAGACTTCAAATAACTTTTATTACAGTAGATTGTTCTATTTTTATCATTGCTATAAATACATTACTGTATCTAATTATCTAATTTACAAATTAAACTTTATCATAGGTAAATATGTATCATATATGTGTGTGTGTGAACCATATATATATATGGTTCAGTACTATAAACTTTATCATAGGTAAATATGTATCATATATGTGTGTGTGTGAACCATATATATATATGGTTCAGTACTATTCGTGGTTTCAGGCATTTACTAGCAGTCTTGGAACACGTTTTCTGTGGGTAAAGAGAAACTACTATATTCTCACCCATCTTATTTCTAATTTATTCCAGGAAAAGATGCACTGAAATAGAGTAAAAATTACACCTTTCGGAAATCATGCTACAATATGAATTTTCACAATTTTTGTCATCACTTCGTGATCAGTGCCACAGTATTTTGTTTTCTCTCATTCTCTTTTTAGCTTTTACCGTCATAAACAACCCAATGCATCTTTCTTGGTGTATGGAAAACTTGGGGCCGTAAATGGAAAATAAAAACAAAATCACAAGCCGGGCTCGGTGGCTCAGCCTGTAATCCCGCGCCTTTGGGAGGCTGAGGTGAGTGGATTGCCTGAGCCCGCGGGTTCGAGATTCGCTTGGGCAGCGAGACCTCATCTCTACAGTAAATCAAAAAATCAGCTGGGCGTGGTAGCACATGCCTGTAATTCCGGCTACTCGGAAGGCTGAGGCGGAAGGATCGCCGGAGCCCAGCAGGTCGAGGCTGCGGTGGCCGGGAGCGGCCACTGCACTCCAGTCTGGGCGACTGAGTGAGACTCCAACTCAAAAACAAAACAAAACAAAAAAACCCACAAAATCACCAAAACCCCAAGTGATTTTCATTGAACTCTTTCACCTCTCAGAGTAGAGGATGCTATCCCAAAGCATACAGGTATGCTCTTCAAAGCATTAAATGAAGGCATTTTTGGACGGAGACTGTGTCTGTTTTTTCCATCACTTTTTCTCTTGCTTCTACTATAAAGGTTTATATTTGCTGTTCAGTCAATAAAGATTGGTGGGATGAACGAATAGATAAATTAAACCCTTCTCTTCAATATAAGATGTCTCCCCAGTTCTATCGAGACTTAACTTATGCAACACTCATTACATCCCTTAGTTCTCCTAACTCCCAATTTCATCAGTTTACTAACTACTTCCTAAACACAGTCAAAAGTGTGTGTTGTATCTACACAGTCAATAACTATGACTGATTAGAGCAGAGACTGAAAAACTGTGATGCACAGACCTTGCTGTCTGTTTTTGTTTACTACTTGTCTATAGCTTGCTTTCTTGCTCCCACAGTTGTGTTCAGAGTTGCCATAGAGACAATATGGCCCTCAGAGCCTAAAAGATTTGCTTTGCATCCTTTTTCAGAAAAAAAATAGATGATTCTTAGAGGAATAAGATGAAGACTTTACCAGCAATGCTAAGTAATCTCTGCATGATTTACACTGGAAAGTTTCCTAGGGATATTAAACTTGGTAAATAAAGTGTGAATTTAAAGCTATGCAGTGGATTTTGTAAAGAGCATTTGAGAATTTACATAGGTAAATGTATGGAGTCTTTGGTGACACATCAATTTATATACTCTCAAAGGTGAAAACATAATTGTCTTTGATAGTATATTTAAATTTTGGAAAAACCCCAAATTTTTTCAGAGCTCATATGACTGAACATTGTGTTTGCCAGTGGGTAATAGAATTTTGTTGTGAAGATAGAGGACAAAAGTATTTATTTTCTTATGTGGACTGTAATTTGGCTCTAAAGGTAATATCAAAAGTCCTAGTAAATATTTTGAACAAAAGAAGCATCAGAGAAATGAGTATATTGTCTGCCAAGGTTGAAATCTGAAAATTTCACCACCCAAGAATTTAGCCACATCTGTTATGAACAGGGCATATACACATAAATTTCATGTTGTCATCTGTGATATCATTTCATATATTTTTTTGCATATCAACTTTTATCCTGATTCTATTTCTTTCCCTGATGAAAATTGTCATCAAATAGAAAAAAAGAAACACATTGAACAGTAAAATAAATCTGCTGGAATAAACTAATTAATATGCAGTTTTATCAACAGTGAATTATAAAGTATTATAACCTTATAAATGTTCAGCAAAGTTGACAATTGATTCTTATTCTGTTCATGCACAGTGACATTACATATTTTAACTACATTGGTTGTGAAAACATGTGTCAGCTTGAACATAATTTCTTAGGAATATGAGGGTATTAAATATTGCCTTGCAGATGCTCACAAAGTATGTACCCATTTTTGACATATGGGAGACACAAATGGAAGTCTTCAAGGATCAACAAGAGAAAAACAAACCACCCTGCATGTGGATTAAACTAAGTGCCAACTTGTGATAACATCCTCTTTTGAAGTATCAGGATTACAAGGGAGCTTTAAAAAGTGATCTATGAATATACAGTGGCAAGAATAACAGAATACAAATTCTCTTATTTTGAAAAAAATGAACAGACAATTTATTTTTATGTTTTTAAAAATATTAAGCTATGATGAAGGGGATACCATAGTGACAGTCTATGCCTCAGTTTTAAATGGAACCTAGAAATAAAAACTTAAGATAATATGCCAGTTTTTTTTTTTGTATAAAAAACTATTAAACACCCATAGAAACATTGAATACCCAACCCTCTGCAAATGACTGTAGAATACATTAAAATAACTAATGCTATTTTATACCATTAGAAATCAATCTCTCTCCTCTTCCCATCACCTAAACTGACTTTCTATATTTATAATCTCAGTAAGTGGCATCAGCATGAAATGAGTTGGTCTCTTGAGTCACTAAAGATTTGTCTTTCTCATCTCCCACATACAGTCAGTCACCAAATCCTATACATTTTACCCAATGACTGTATCTTTGTTGTCTTTCCCTTATCTTCATTTAAACTTCTTTAATTCAAGTCAAGATGATCAACACGGCACACGCAGTCTACTTGCCATGACCACAAGTTTCTGCAAAATGTTTTCTTCTTTTGCTGAATCTCAGATATACAAAATTAAATTAATAATAAACTTCTATTCATGACTCATTCTATCATTTCTCATATAAACAGTGCTGTTATAAAAATACCTGTGTTTGTGTATCAGCATGCATATGCAAGAATTTAGAGGGAGAGGATATGTATCCAGAATTAAAATTGCCTAATTGTAGTGTGTGAGTGTGCTAAATTTAGTAAAAAGCATTTGAGAATTTATACATCTAAATGAGTGTTATTTTCTCTGGCATATCCATTTTTATACTCATAATGGTGATAACACATTTGCCCTTTAATAGTGAATTTAAATTTTGGATGTATCCAATATTTTTTCAGAGCTAATATACTGAATATTGTCACAAAGTAATGTCAGATTTTAGAAATGGTTGTATTAATTTATATTCCTACTAGAAATATATTAGATATCTTTGATCCACATCTACTAAAATACTCGATATTGTCAAACTTTTAAATCTTCACCAACAAATGAACAAAAAAAATCTTTTTTCATTATAGTCTGCATTTTCTTGATAACTATTGAGATAGAACATCTCCTGGTAGAATCTCCAGCTTTGCCCCATCCCATCTTTCATGAAACCACAAAATATACATGTGCAAATGCATGCATACACAAATACACCCACACATTTTTCACTGACATAGTTCTACTAATTTTGTGTTTTAGCCTTAGCATCACCATTTCTTAGATTTTTAAAAAAATCTGTCTACATCCATATTTGATTTAATTGCATACCTGTGTTATTCCTACAGTTTTAAAAAAATATACCACTGAACTATTTTACATATCAAATATATAATTACTTGTTTGAATTCCCCAATTTAAATCCATGAAATCAGAGACTATTTATCACATGTGCCAGTATGTCTTCAATGCATACAAATAAAGCATTGATACATTTACTGCAGCAGAGGAGAGTAGTTAAAAACAAAGGATATCTTTTCCGCAAGTCTTGATAAGCTTGGGGTACATTTGGGAGAAAACAGAGGATAGTGTCTCCTTTTCTTTATGCACAGAATCTAGCATCAGTATGACAATGTGAAGGGTTTAGTAGCATTTGAATGTGTCTGGAAGTAGCATCCACTGTAAACTCAATTTTCTGGTATTATTTATTAACTCATTTACAAATGCTTTTGAGCACTTGAATGTTCCAGGTATCTCTTTATACTAAAGATTTGGATATTATTAGTACAGTTAAGGTAACTGTGCTCAAAGAACTTCTATAGAGGAAGACAAAACTAATATTACACAAAAAAATGAACAAAAATTAAAATTTCAAAGAGAGGGATAGATATTATGAAGAAAATAAAAAGGATACCCCTCTAGAGCAACGATTGCTTCTTCAGAGAGACCCATAAAGGATAGCCTCTCTGATGAAGTCACATTGGAGTTTAGATATTAATAATGAAAAACTGTGCTTATGTTTATGTTTTTAGTGTTGATAAAATAAATTTATTTGTTGTCACTCAATGCTCCTGATGAAATTGCCAATGGCATGCCGAAGTTGCTATCTCCAGACACTTTCAAATGCTACTGCACCCTTCATATAGCCATTGTGGTACTGGATTCTGTGCATAGATAGGAGTGCCCCAAACTTATCAAACCTTTCACAAAAGATGTCCTTTACTTTAGTTGTTCTCTTTTGTTCATGATTTCCCTCAGGAAGTTTTCAAAACTTCAACAACAACAGCAAAAAAACCAAACTCTCTCTACAGGAAAAGTCTCTGTGTAATAATACAAACCTGAGAAACTAATACTTCTTCTCTAAATATAAGCCTCAAAATAAAGCTCTGCCACAATGAAATGCATACACTCTGAACTTAGAAGGATGTGGATAAAAAGCCTACTTTGTTTATAGCTACAGTATCCAAAAAGAGATGCAATTTAATGGCAACGCTATGGTTTGAATTATGTATTGACCTTCAGTAGAACAGATTTCTTAAATTAGAGTCTAGCCAGCTCAAACCTTAAAAAGTAATCAACAGGTCAGCTGTATCAAAAGGGAGCAGATGCTCAATACCCACACACAAATTCTGTTGATATAGGATAACGTTCATAAATTTCAAACAAGCAATGTGGTCATGGTTGCATTATAGCTTGAGAACTGCTGCTTTCTGTGGCAGTAAGATCAAGAGCTACTCAAGCTGATTCAAGACAAACATGAATATATTAGTTTTCTAGGGTAGCTGTAACAAAGCATTACAAACTGAGTAGCTTACTCAGAAATTTATTCTCTCATGGTTCTGCAAAGCAGAAAGTTCAAAATTAAGATTCTACAAAGGTCTGAGGGAGAATCTGTCCCATGTCTCTCTCCTGGCTTCTGGTGACAACCAGAAACCTTGGCATGTCTTGAATTGTGAATACATCAGTCTCTGCTCCCATCTTTACATGGTGTTCTCCCTGTGTGTCTCTCTCTTTACTTCTTATAAGGACAACAAACAATTGGTTTAAGAGTCTATCCTATTCCAGTATGACCTCATCTTAAATAGTTACTTCTATAACAACCCTATTTCCAAACAAAGTTATATTCTGAAGTCCTGAGGATTAAGACTTTGTATTTTTCAGGTTTCCATATATACACATGTGCATACATTTATTATATACATATATATTTTATACACACACATATGCACGCATACACACACACACACGCACACACACACAGGCATTTATTATGGGAACTAGCTCGTGTGATCAGGTCAAGAAGTCTAATGGTATGTCTTCTTCAAGCTAAAGAACCAGGAGGGCTGGACTGTCAGTGCAATTCAGTCCTAGTTGGAACTACTGAGAACAGAGAAGCCTGCTGGTGTAAGTCCCAGAGTCTGTGGGCCTGACAACCAATAGTGCCAGGCTTTGAGAGCAGGAGTTGAGGAATGTTCCAGCTCAAGAAGAAAGAGAAAAAAAATTGTCCTGCTACTGACTTTTTGTCTAATTAAGCCCTCAAAGAATTGAATGACGCTGCTCACCCACATTAGTGAGGTGGATCTTCTTTACCATTTTAGGGATTCAAAGGGTAATTGATCTCAAACCAGGAGAAATGGGGATCAAAAGGATAATGACCACGTATGTACCTAATTTGGAATTGTGCCAAACATCTTTAAAATAAAACACACACATACTCCAATCTCTTCTGGAAACACTCTCATAGATCCACCTAGAAGTATTTTACCAGCTGTCTGGACATCCCTTAGAATAGTCAAATTCACACATAAAATTAGTCATTAAATATTTTAACATATTTGTATTTGGAGGACATCAATTCAACCTGCAGGGGGAAAAAAAAACCCAAAAAACGGCATATTTATCCAAGGGATTTTCCACAAGGATATGCACCAGAGTCTTCCATTGAGGGTAATGATGCATGGTGCCAGACATGCTCAACAATTCCTGAATCAGCGTTGTCAAGGCTGTAGACCTGGTACTGGGTTTTTAAGAAACTTTAGAAATGTGTTTTAAAATCACTATTTTAAACAGATACTCTAATGACATACTAATGTTTCTATGGTAATGGTTTGTGGTATTCATAACAGAGTAAAACAACTTTTTGACACTGAAATGTGGGGTAAAATAAAATACCAATTTTTATGTTAACCAAGCAGTATTAATTAGTGCTTGTATTATGTTGCTATGCTACAGAAAGAAGTAAAAAGATAGTTTCATCTAAAAATAAAGTATTTAGTATTGGATTTCTCCAGTTCTATCATTTTTGTTCACTTACCTCTTTTTTCCTGTTTCATATTCCTCTTTATTCTCTCCTGTTTCAAATATGTTTACTTTCTCTTTCAAATATGTTTACTTTCAAATATGATTCTTTTGTAGCATCTTGAATACTTTCACAACTACTTTTCCATTTTAACAAATTCATACTGAGCACTAACTGTATGTTTAATTTTGTACTAAAACCTGAAAAAACAATGTCCTTTAAGACTCAACATCAGTCTAAGAAAATTTATAAGTTAACCAGGAAAGAAATTTATAGGATCTTCAAAACATGACTACTTTGAAATGTGAAATAAGTGGACCTTGAACGACTATCATAATACTATAAGAAAGTATTATAGTATTATGGAGGTCTCCTCTTCACTTGACCCTAAGTTGTGTCCAGTAGTGGGAAACTGCTGGGGGTGGGAGGACAACTCAGCAACAAGGGTATCTGTATAATGAACATTTGTATAACTAATCCTGAATTGTGCCCCACATATTTTAAATAAAAAATTTTAAAAATTAAAAAAAACTTCCAAAACTTTAATGTGCATATGAATCAACTTATGATCTTGTTAAAAATAAATTCTGCATCAGTGAATTTGTGATGGAGCCTGTGATTCTTCATGTTTAACAAGCTCTCAGGTGATGCCTCTAGTTAATGATTAATACTTTGAGTTGATATGAAATAAAATGGAGATACATGCAAAATGCTAATGGACACAAATTGGGACAAAATTATTGCAGTCTCAATTTTAATATTTTAAGACATAATGGCATATGGAAAGTAACATAGCAAGATGTAGGTTTGGGGCTTCAAACCTCACTAAGTTAACTGTCCAAAAAGAAAAAAAGAACATCCTTAACAATAGAAATGGAATAAGTAATCATTCAGAAATAAAGAATCATAATCAATAAGTGTGTTTAGGCCAGCGCTTTTCAAAACACACATGTTAGCCGGGTTCGGTGGCTCGGCCTGTAATCCCGTGACTTTCGGAGGCTGAGGTGAGTGGAATGCCTGAGCCCGTGGGTTCGAGACCTGCCTGGGCAGGCGAGACCTCATCTCTACAATAAATCAAAAAAATTAGCCGGGTGTGGTAGCATGCACCTGTAATCCAGCTACTTGGAAGGCTGAGCGGAAGGATTGCCGGAGCCCAGCAGGTGGAGGCTGGGCGACAGAGTGAGACTCCAACTCAAAAAACAAAAACAAAAACAAAACACATGTTAAACAGGCAGATACTTGGAATGTACCTCAGGCACATAATGATATAACATTTCCGAGCATAGGAATCTCCCTCCTTAGTAAAAACTCAACTCCTTCTTCCGTCTCTGCCCCTTAAGTTTGATAGCCCTGAGCTAGAATTTTGCATACCTTTAGAACAGAAGGAAATAATGTTCTGAGGATATCTTTGGACACAACTTAGGGTCAAGTGAAGAGGAGACCTCCATATCTTGTTCAGAAATATGAATTTTATTTTTCAAAAGTTGTGTCCCAACTTTGATTCTTTGTTTCATCATAAAATTATTGAACACATCCCATATATGTGTCATTATTTATAATATGCAAATATAGTCATATACTTATTGCATTTTGAGTCACATTAAAAGACAAAAATATTAGAAATGATTACGTATACATAAGGTGAACAATACAAACAATTTAAATTATGTGATATAATTTCTTCATACCACTGGATATCATTTTTTAGGATACAATATTTATTTAAGAAGAGATGTGTTGTTTATCATAATATAAATACTGTAGTTATTTAAAGTAGTTTTGATAAAGTAGCTTTTTAAGAGTTATTTCTTGCAAAATATTATACCAATGTTTCCCTGGAATTTTTAAAATGAAGTTGACTGCAAGCTTACTAAAAAATACATTGTGTACCGGGCTTGGTAGCTCAGCCTGTAATCTCGCGCCTTTGGGAGGCTGAGGTGAGTGAATTGCCTGAGCCCGCGGGTTCGAGACCCACCTGGGCAGGTGAGACCTCATCTCTACAATAAATCAAAAAATCAACCGGGCGTGGTAGCGCACTCCTGTAATTCTGGCTACTCGGAAGGTTGAGGCGGAAGGATCGCCGGAGCCCAGCAGGTCGAGGCTGTGGTGGTGGGGAGCGGCCACTGCACTCCAGTCTGGGCGACAGAGTGAGACTCCAATTAAAAAAAAAAAAATACATTGTGGACAGTATCCATAGTCTTCAGATTCTTGGCATTTTTAATTTTTATTTTCATTATTTGTATTAGGTAAAAATTTAATAAGTAAAGCCCACAAAATGTAAACTTTAAATTCATGTAATTAGGCAGACATAACTTACAATATTTAATAATATGTTCAAAAATAACAAAATTACATACTTGCCGATTTCAACACCATTTGTGCAGTAGTACTATTTCTCCTCCCCTTGAATGCATCACTAGCACGGGGACTTATGAACAGGAGATGACTTTGTCAATTCGTATATTAAATAATAGTAAAGATTTATATATATGCTCACAAATACACACGTGAGTGCTAAAATCTAAAGAAATAATATTCTTGAAGACTCAATCTCAGTCTAGAAGTTTATATATATACATATATATATATATATACTCACATATATATGTGTGTGTGTATGTGTGAAGTTAAAAATAGATAAAATAGAAACTTTGACATTATTTTCAATACTTCAATAGTCACTATAGATGACTCCCTTCCCACCCATTGCTAAATGTATAACTACTTTAAAAAAAAAATGATGCCCTAGGCTGCTGAATTTTCTAAGGCATTTCAGGAACAAAAGAATATATATATATATACATCGGCCCAATTTAATACCTACTAGGTAAGAATGTCAGAGTAAGCAAGAGCCTTGGAAAATGTGCTTGTTCAAAACAATGAAGTTGACTCTGAAGTTAGCCAAGGATTGCATGTAACTATAGATGAAAACCCCTTAGAAGTTTGTAAGTAAGAGGGCATGAAAGTAAGGTAATTGAAATTCCTTGAACTCTGAAGGCAGTGAACAATATAGAGGAAGTAGACAGTGCAGGAGGTTGGAAAACCAATGAGTTATTGAATTGCAGTTATCAATTACTATCTGAAAAGTGTTCTGGGTTCTGGGCAATAACTTACAAGTGATCCAACAGTGACTCATTTTGATCTTTTGAAACAATGCTGATACATTGAACAGTTTTAAATCTCTTGAATTTTTGTTAATATATGTATTATTTCCATCATAAACCTTAATTACTATGGAGTTTAAAATGAGGTAAGACAAAAACGCTAAACAACGCTTTTGAAACAATTCTTCGCGTTCTTTCTTTCTCTAATAACAGTTGAAATAATAAAAAAAAAAAGTAGACAGTAAAATTGAGTCTAGATTCATTAATACTACCCCTTGCCTCCCACTCAACTTTTTATATTAGGGTAAGAAATGTTTATATTCCAATTGCTTACACAGTGAAACTATTTACAGCTGGTTTTGGTTGCCAGTTTTATGATAATTTTTAATGAAATATTCTTCAGTCCCTTCAACTATAAAGGGTGTTTAAAGTGTAAGATAATGCTCAGCAATTGAGAGTATATAACCAACAGGGGAGAAATGATGCCATAATAACCAAGCGGAATTGTTGCAATGTGACTGTTCTTTTCTAACAGCCTTATTCACTCCTTTTTATGCTCTGGGTAAACTGTCTTACATAGTAGTGAATAAGTAATAATGGAGCATATCCCAGCTGTGAGCAGTTTTGTGGTTAGGAAAATAGGGAGTAACTAGGGATTTTCAATCTCCAATAACAATGTGTATGACAAGTGGAGCTTCAGTAATTTGCAGTGAATAATTTGATACAAGAATAGAAAACTATAGCTATAAGGCTCAATTTTGTTTTACATATAATTGGATCTGTGTTTAAAACTTGAGAATTTGATAAATTAGGGAATTCATTCTGACTATCTCATTTATAATATTAGGCAAATTGTTTAACTTTCCCAAATCTCAGTTATTTCCGTCTGTAAAACTGGGGATTGAATAGCAGTTTTGTATGTAAATCACATAGAACATAATGATAGATAAAATTTGGTAACAGCCTCTTCTCCAGTGCTGGTTTCTTCTCTTCTTTCCATGTTTCTCAGTTTTGAAAAGCTGAGTCCAATTTCAGGACTTTCCTCTTCTCTTTCTAAACAATCTCCCTGAACAATCGTTTCTGACTTTGTCTTGAAATACTGCAGAAATGCTGGAGGTTTCCAGGTTTATATGTCCAACCCAGACCTTCTACCTGAACTTTGGCTTTACTTATCAAACAATGGCAACAGTGTACTCAAAAACTGCCCTTAGACATCTGATGGAGATCTCCAACATCATACACTGAAAATTGAACTGAAATTTATTTACCCCCTACCCAAACCATTACTCCGCTATTGTTTCAGGGTACCTTATATCAGCAAATAAGATAAGCCCTTTCCTCTTACAACTGATTAAATGATTTTGCAATCCATTAAAAACTACTGTAATTTCAACTTTCAAAATATCCCAAACTCCACAAATTGGCAAAACATTTACTGTTTTCACCATGGTCAAAATCGTTTATTTCTCATCTGAATTGTTGCAATAAGCTTCTAATTGGCTTCTTGCTTTTATCCTTACCCTGCTTCAGTCTACATTCTGTTTAGTCAGAGTAATTATTTAAAAAAATTTACAAGTCAGATAATGTTACTTAGGTGCTTTCCTTATCCTGAAGAGCTCAATCCAAGTCCATGCCATGACTTCCGTGGCATAACAATTCTTCAGATCTCATTCTCTGCTACTGTTCTTTGCTCATTTAGTTTCACTCAAACAGGTCAAATTGAACAAGCATCCATCTGAAGGTGTTTACAATTTATGAGTTTATTCATAAATTTAGGACATGGCTGCTAGAATTGGCTTGGCTAGGATATTTGGGAAAGTGTCTCTATCCATGTTTGTTTTCTTTTCCTCAAAACATTAACTTGGAATTTTTTCTTTTTTGATTTTACTTCACCATCTTGTCTTCTATTTTATTAAACATGCATTTTTTTGACTTTTATTTTAATTTTTTATTTTAGGTCGGGTGCAGTGGCTCTGCCTGTAATCTGAGCACTTTGAGTGGCCGAGACCCAGCGGCTCAAGACCAGCCTAGGCAACTTTGTGAGATCTCGTCTCTACAATAAATCAAAAAAGCTAGCAGGGCATGGTGGCGTGCTTCTGTAGTTGTAGCTACTTGGAAGGCTGAAGCTGGAGGATTGCCTGAGTCCAGCAGATCAAAGCTGAGTTGGCCATGAGCATGCTACTACACTCCAGCCTGGGTGACAACAATGAGACTCCAACTCAAAAAATATATATATTTTAAAGATGTAGGGTACAGTTCAGGGTTAGGTATACAAATGTTCATTATGCAGGTAACCTTATTGATGAAGTATACCCCCCCTGAGATTCCCACTATTGCCAATCCTGCCTGCTCCCCACAATCCCTGGCAGTTTCCCACTACTGCCAATCCTTTTCTTATAGTAATATGATAATCGTTCAAGGTCCGCTTATCCAGCATCAAGAGAGGGCAAACCTCAATACGTTGTATGATATTGTCTGGTTGAGTTTATTAATGTATCACTGACCAAAGTAAATCTCATGCCCAAACTCAAGAACAACATGGAAAGACACTACACAAGAGCATGGCTATGTGGAAGTATGATTTATTGGTGGCATTAGTATAACAATTTTAATATTTTTTATTGCTGTTGTAACAATTTACACAAACTTAGTGACTAAAAACAACTCAAATTTATTTTATGGCTCTTGAGGTTTAAAATGAGACATATGGGGCTAAAATTAAGGTGTGAGAGACCTGTGTTCATTCTGAAGAAAAAAAATCTGTTTCTAGGGAACAATTTGTGCTCTTGCCTCTTCCAGCTTTTCATGGCCACATATGTTCATAGGCTTGTGACCATTTCTTCAAAGTACATCACTCCTACCACTAACTACTAACTACTAACTGATCACATCTGCTTCTTTCATCGCATCCTGTCTTCTGACTTTGACCCTCTTTCTTTCATCTTATAAGAACTCTCATGATCACATTAAACTTATCCAGATAAGGCAGAATATTTGTCCCATATTAAGATTTTTTAAAAAAAGTTAATCACATCCAAGAAGTTCATTTTGCTATATGAAGTAATATATTCACAACGTCAAGAGTTTAGGACATGGAAATCTTTGGAGACTATTATTTGGCATACCACACTTATCATATAATTTTAGAGTCTAGACAAAAATTCTAGCCCAGAGTAGATGTTTCTTAGATGTCTGCTGAGTAAATGAACAAATATGTAAGTAAATATTTAATTTACTTAATTATTTAGAGTAAATTATGTAGAATAAACTTGTTTAAAAACATTTTTTTTTTTTTAGTCAGAGTCTCACTCTGTTGCCCATGCTGGAGTGCTCATGGCCACTGCAGTTCCACCTGCTGGGCTCAAGTGATCCTTCTGCCTCGGACTTTCAAGTAGACAGAACTACAGACGCACACTACCATGCCCAGCTAATTTTTTGATTTATTGTAGAGACGAGGTCTCACTAATTTGCCCAACCTGGACTCAGGCAATCATCTTGCTTTGGCCTCCCAAAGTGCTGGGATTACAGGTTTGAGACACCGCACCTGGCAAAAAATTTTATAATGTAAGTGTATATTGTGGGGTACAGGAAAATTTTGGTGTTGATAATGTAAATGGTGGAATAAAGATTTTATTAATTTTATGCAACAATAATATAAAAATAAATGCAAATGAAATCCTCTACTAAATACATTAGATATGTCCAGATACCAGGGAAGAAAGCGTTTGTAAAAGCTGTATTGGATGTTTTAGGTGACAGGTGCTATATATAACTTCCAACGTTGGCCCATGGATGAAATTCAGAATACTTCAGGGTAGGCTGGAAAATTCACATTCGCTGTGCTCCTCCAAGAAAATATGTAACCAACCCGAAGAAGACATACTACAGTGTTTTAGCCACAGGTGGCATTTTCAGAGATTGAGAGTTGAAGATACTAGAGGAGAAGAGAACCACCATCATAGGACAAAGAGAAGATAATTAGTATTATAATCTTTGAGAACTCTGCAATTCAGAGCAATGTTTTGGAAAACAACAATAAATAAATCAAAATACAATAAGAGATATGGAAGATAATGACATTGTCTACTATTAAATAAAGGAAAAAAGATAATTTTAGTACTGGATAAAAGTATAGTTAATATGTTGAATGATACAGATAATTTACATAGTTTATAAAATGCAGACATTAGGTTGGTAACAGAACATTTTGGTGACTTCTACAAGACATTTTATAATTTTGACACTGCAGAATCAATCATTTTTCCCTGGGTTATACCAAATTGTTGATCCTTTATTTGAATTCTACACATATTAATAGTTTGTAAGTATTTAGAGAGCTCTGAATACAAATCGAGATATGGTGTCTATGATTATTTACTTTGTGCCTTTGCCAGTTCATTGTTATTTATGTTTTCTGGGATCACACTAAAATTGTTTTTTTTCCCCCTTATAAAAAAGCTTAAGAATAGTAACCAGATTTTCTAAACAAAATTGGAAACAAGATGTTTTAATTCATATTTTACAAAGCTGTGTAAATGTGAGAATCAAATATAATATCTCTACTTACTTTTCACCCCCATCTTTCTGCACTAGCAAAGTACCAAAACAGGACAGAAAAAAATGATGGAGACTATTTTGATGGTATAGCTGTCTAAGGTTTACATATCTCTAAGCCCATCTCCACTCTTATACCTTCTTTAGTTTGGCTAATTAATTCAATAGGTCTCTGTGTTTCTTTTCTTGATCTATTTCAAACTGAGTTTCTTCCCCTAAGAAAAACATTTTTTAGAAGTCGTTCCTGTAATTCCTAGAAACTCAATTGGTGATTTCCAGGTGCCATGTTACACCAACATATTGTATGAATAACACTTATTTTAGTCATTAATTTTGAAACTGTGATGATTTACAACAGTGTTCCCAATTTTTTGTTGTTAAAAATCTTTGCCAACAGATTATCATTTTTAAGTGTATTTACTTATTATAGAGTTGTGAGGTTCAGGTGAGGATTTGCTATATAAGTAGGCTGCATACAGGTGGAGTTTGGGCTTTTAGGAAGCCCCCACTCTCACTGGTAATGAACCAGGTACCCTTTGTGATGTCATATGCCCCAATACTCCTCCCGCCCTCCCTCTCCTTGAAGTGCCCAGTGAGTGCTGATTCCATCCCTGTGCTAATGTGAGTAGTATTCAGGCCCCACTTAGGAGTGAGAATACGTGGTATTCACTTCTTTGTTTGTTTCTGTGATAGTTCTTTATCTATTGCATTTCTTTCTTTCTTTCTGTGATAGTTCTTGATCTATTCCAAACTATAATGGTCTCCAACTGCATCCAAGTTGCTGCAAAGGTCATGATTTTGTTCTTCTTTATGACTGCATAATATTCCACCATGCATATTTATCAAGAGTCTTTTATCCAGTCCACTTTCATTGGGAACAAGGGTTGCTTCCTTCTTTGTGCTATCGTGAAAAGTGCATCAATAAAAATGTGTGTGCAGGTATCTGTTTGGTAGAGCGATTTATATTCCTTAAGCTATATTCCCAAGAGAGGAATTGCTAGATCCTATGGCAGATCATTTTTTAGTTCTTTTAGGGATTGCCACATTGCTTTCCATAGAGATTGAACTAACTTACACTCCCACCAATAATATAAAAGAATTCCCTTTTCTCCACAGCCATGCCAGCACCTGTTGGTTTTTCATTTATCAGTGATAGTCATTCTAACTAGAGGCATGTGGTATTTCATTGCAATTTTGATTTGCATTACTCTAATGAGCTTTTCTTTATGTGTCTGTTGGCTACTTGTATGTCATCTTTAGAGACATGTCTGTTCATGTCTTTTGCCCAATTTTAAATGGGATTGTTCAGGTTTCCCCTTTCAACTCATGTAAGTTCCTTGCAGACCCTGGATGTTAAGTCAGATGAATAATTTGAAAAATTTTTTCTCGTTCTATGGGTTTTCTCTTTACTATCCTGATGGTTGCTTTTGCTGAGCAAAAGCTTTTCACCTTGATGAGGTCCCATTTGTCTATTTTAGCTTTTGTAGCATTTGTCCATGGGTTCATGGTCACAAACTCATTGCCTACTTCAATGTCCAGAAAAGTGTTTCCTATGTTTTCTTCCAGAATTCTTATAGTTTGAGGTTTTGCATTTAGGTCCTTGGTTTATTTAGAATTGATTGTTGTATATGGGATAGATAGGGGGTCCAATTTTAATCTGCATGTGGTTAGCCAGTTTTCCAGTACCATTTGCTAAATATGATTTCCTTTTCCCAATGAGTGTTATTGGTGGCTTATATGGAGATGAGTTGATTGAAAGACTGTGTTTTAACTTCTGGAATCTCTGACCTGTTCTACTGGTTTATTTGCCTATTTCTGTACAAATACCTAGCCATTTGGGTTACTGTAGTTTTTTAATAATAAAGCTTAAAGTCTGAAAGTATAATACCTCCACTTTTTTCCTTTAGTTGAGGATTGTTTTGGCTATTTATGCTCTTTTTTGTTTCCATATGAATTTCTGTATTGTCATTTCCAGGTCTGTGGAAAAAGATGTTGAGTCTGGAGATTGCCTTGGGAAGGATGGACATCTTGACAATGTTTCTTCTTCAATCCATGTGCATGGGATGTTTTTCCTTTTGTTTGTGTTATCCTTGATTTCTTTGAACAGAGTTTTGTAGTTATTGTAGTAAATACCTTTCACTTATCTGTTTAGGTGGATGCCAAGGTAATTCATTCTTTTGTGGTGATCTTCAAAATGACACCTACCAAATAATATTATGTTAAAATATACATTAATAATGCAATTGAAGGAAAGAGTTCAAAATATGTGCTTCTAGTTTTTCTTCTTAAAAAATAAATAGTTAGCCGGGCTCGGTGGCTCTGCCTGTAATCCCGCGCCTTTGAGAGGCTGAGGTGAGAGGATTGCCTGAGCTCGCGGGTTCGAGACCCGCCTGGGCAGCGAGACCTCATCTCTACAATAAATAAAAAAATCAGCTGGGCGTGGAAGCGCGTGCCTGTAATTTCGGCTACTCAGAAGGCTGAGGTGGAAGGATTGCTGGAGCCCAGCAGTCGAGGCTTCGGTGGCCGGGAGCGGCCACTGCACTCCAGTCTGGGCGACTGAGTGAGACTCCAACTCAAAAAATAAATAAATAAATAAATAAATAGTTATCATGCATATTAGAGTCAACATATAATTTAATCATTGACCTTATACCTGGCTAGATTGTTGCAATGATTCAGAGAGTAATATTGTATAAAACTGGAGATCCACTTGGGAAACAACAAATTTGAAATAAAATAAAACTATCAGTTGATAAGTTATTTCCCCAGTTGATGATACAGAAATAAAATGAACTTTCTAACCTCCTTTTGGTTTAATAAACCGTGTATGATAGAACCTCAAGGCTGGAAAGGGCACTTGCGATGTCATGCATTTTATCCTCTGCTCCCTGTAAACTTCCTCCAGAAAAATGAGAATGTGTCTTATTTTTTATTATAATTCCCCAAAGAAAGCATTGCCATAACTTCTCACCATAAGCCTTTTGAATCTTTCAAATTTCTTTGAAGTAAAACTGCTTCCTTAAGTACTTAAGACAAAAATATAAATAACATTTTCTTAACTATTGGAATGTTTCAGTCATCACCTTGAACTCTCATTCTATAGGTAGTCTCTTTATTCTATTGATTGTTTCTTTTACTTTGCAAAAGTTCTTTAGTTTAAGTCTCATTTGTCTATTTTTGTTGTTGTTGCATTTGCTTCTGAGGTCTTAGTCATAAATTATTTACCCAGGCCAATATCCAGAAAAGTTTTTACTAAGTTATCTTCTAGAATTCCTTTTTTTAAATATGTGAAGTACAATTCAGTATTAGGTACATAAGTGGTTATAATACAGGTAAATTTTGGGCCTCCCTCTGGTTCCCACTTTGCCTGTTTTGACATCTGGTACTCATCGATGTTATGTGCTCCCCACCCCTGGCAGTATCCCACTGCTGCGAATCTTTTTCTTATAGTATTAGGATAAATATTCAGGGTCTGCTAATGAGTGAGAGAACATGTGGTACTCATTTCTTTCTTTCTATGATAGATCATTTAGTATTATAGACTCTAACTCCATCCAATTTGCTGCAAAGTCCATAATTTTATCCTTCTTTATAGTTGTGTAATATTTCATCGTGTATATGTACCACATGTTTTAAAATCCAGTCTTCTTTCGATGGGCAACACAGTTGATTCTATATTTTAGCTATTGTAAATAGTACTACAGTAAACATGTATGTATGTGCAAGTATCTTTTTTTGTACCATTATTTGAGTTCCTCCCAGTATATTCCCAGAAGGGGGATTGCTGGGTCACATGGAAGGTCGACTTTTAGATCTTTTTAGGAATCGCCGCACTGTTTTCCACAGAGGCTGATTGGTTTACACTCCCACCAACAGTGTAGAAGCATTTCCTTTTCCCCGCATTCTCTCTAGTACCTGTTGTTTTTTGAGTTTTTGTTGATGGTCATTCTGACTGGAGTTAGATGGTCCAGTGAGGTATTAATTTGCATTTGTTTGATAATTAGTGAGACTGAGCATTTCTTCATGTGTCTGGTGGCTGCTCATTTGTCTTCTTTTGGGAAGTAACTTTCATATCTTTTTTTTTTCCTTTCAGCATATTTGAGTTCCTTGTAGATGCTAGATGTTAGGTCTTTGTCAGATATGCAGTTGGTAAATATTTTTTCCCATTCTGTGAGCTGTCTCCCCCTTCTCTGATGATTTATTTTGCTTTGCAGAAGCTTTTCAGTTTGATGATGTCCCACTTGTCTATCTTATTTCTTATTTGCCTATTCCAATTTCCATTTTCTAGAATTTTTGTAGTTTCAGGTCTTGCATTTAGTTTTTAATCTGTCTTGAGGTAATGTTTGTATATAGCTTTTATTTATCTATCATTTTTATCCTCCTGCATATGGCTAGCCTATCTTAATAACAAAGTGTTGTTTTCCCATTGTTTATTTTTGTTGACTTTGTCAAAGATCAGTTGGTTGTGTGTGGTTTTATATCTGAGATTTCTATTCTGTTTCATTGATCTATATGTCAATTTTTGTATGAGTACCATGCTGTTTTGGTTACTATAGCCTTGTAGTATAGCTTAAAATTGGGTTTTGTGATGCCTTTCACTTTGTTCTTTTTGCTTAGCATTTCTTTGGCTATTGTATCTCTTTTTGGTTATATTTGAGTTTAAGAATTGTTCTTTCTAATTTTATTAAAAATTAGGTGATTTTATCATAAGAATTGTTTTGAATCTGTATATTGTTTTACGCAGTGCTGTCATTTTAACAGCACTGCTTCTTCCTATCCGTGAGTATGAGAGGTTTTTCCATTTGTTTGTGTCACCTAAGATTTATTTCATCAGTATTTTGCAGTTATCCTTATAGAGTTTTTTACTTCCTTGATCAAATGTATTCCTAGGAATGTTATTTTTTGTGTAGCAATTGTGAAGGGGATGAGTTGTTTCTCAACTTGCTTGTTTTGGTATATAAAAACATAACCTATTTTCTGCATTAATTTAGTATCCTGAAACTTTATTGAATTTGTTTATCAGGTCTAGGAGTCTTTTGGAAGTCTTCAGTGTTTTCTAGGTATAGAATTATATCATCAGTTAGCAGATAAAATCTGACTTTCTCTTTTCTTATGGATGCCTTTTGTTTATTTACATGCTGATTGTTCTGGCTAGGACTTCTAGTGCTATGTTAAATATAAATGGCAAATTGGACATTTTGCCTTATTCCAGTTTTTAGAAGCGATGTCTTCAACTTTTCCCCATTCGGTATCATTTTGGCTTTGCATTTGCATGGATCATACTATTTTGAGACATGTTTTTTTCCTAGGTATGGCTAGTGTGTTGAGGGATTTATCATGAAAAAACATTGGATTTTATCAATACTTTTTCCTCATCTGTTGAGGTGATCATATGGTTTTGTTTTTTATTTTATCTATATGGTAAAGCACATTTATTTATTTGTGTATGTTGAACCCTAGAATAAAATAACATGTTAGTGATATATTATCATTTGATGTGCTGCTAGATGAATTTGCTAGCATTTTGTTGAGGATTTTTATGTCTATGATTATCAGAGATATTAGCCTATAGTTTTATTTTAGTTGTTTTCTTTCCAGATTTTAGTCTCAGGAAAATAATACTGGGTTCATAGACTGCCTCGTCCATTTTTAAAAATAATTTCAGTAAGATTAGTACCAGTATTTCTTTGTACATCTTGTAGAATGTGGCTGTGAATCCATCAAGTTCTTGGCTTTTTTATTTTTGGTTTGTTTTGGTTTGTTTTGTTTTTGATTGGTAGAGTTTTTATTACTGATTCAATTATATAAGTCATTATCTGTTCAGGATTTCAATTTCTTCTTGGTTCTGTCTTGGAGAGTTGTATGTTTCCAGGAATGTAGACATATCTCCTTGGTTTTCCATTGTTATTACTATAAATATTATTATCATTTAGAGATGTGCATAGTAGTCTCTAAAGATTTAGTGTATTCTGTAGTATCAGTTGTAATATCAATTTTATCATTTATAATTGTGCTTATTTGAATTTTTCTCTTTTTTGGGTTGATCTGGCTAGCAGTCTATCAATTTTGTTTATCCTTTCAAATAACCAACTTTTCATTTCATTGATCATTTGTATGCTTTTTTGGTCTCAATTTCATTTAGTTCTGCTCTGATCTTTATTGCTTCTCTTCTTCTAGCTTTAGATTTTGTTTGTTCTTGTATTTCTAGTTGCTCCAGGTGTGGCATTAAATTGTCAATTTGAGACCTTTTTATATTTTTGATGCTGGCATTTACCACTATAAACATTCCTCTTCTTAATGGCAAGTCAGGTTAAGCCTTTCATGTGTTTGGGGTTGCTTGCCATTCATATGTTTCCATAAGTAAAATATTTATATAATCTTTATGATATTTATTAATTGTGTTTTATTTTGATTATTGAGTTCAGAGCAATCTTTATATGTTTAAGATACTGTATATAAATGATATATACTGGTGAGAAGATGGAAAACTATTTAACTTCTACATTGTTAGCGGAGGTGTAAAATTATATAACCAATCTCTAAAACAGCTTGACTATTTATTTAAAAACTCAACATACAAATACCATATGACCTAGCAATTATACTATTGGTAATTTATTCCAAATAAATTGAAATGTCACAAAAAATTTTACTCATTAATATTTATAACAGCTTTATTTGAAATAAACAAAAACTAGAAATGATTCAGAAGTTTTTTTAAAGGATAAATGTTGAAACAAACTGTGGTATATTAATAATATTAATATGATGCTACTGCATGATTCTATTTATGTTGTATTTTTGAGATGACAAAATATTAGAAATGGAATGAAGATTAATAATTGACAATGGGTAAAACTGTTAGTGAGGAAGAAAGAGGGTTAGATGGGAGAGAGATGAGTAGGAGTATTAAATGGTAATATAAAAGTTCCTTGTGAAGATGGACTGTGGTTATTAATATATGGACCCTGAGACATTATAAAATTATATAAAACTAAATACACACACAAATATGAGTATATGTTAAGTTGGGGGAAATCTTGGTAATATTGGTGTATTGTATCAGTGTTAAGAATTACAATGTAGCCGGGCTGGGTGGCTCAGCCTGTAATCCCACGTCTTGGGAGGCTGAGGTGAGTGGATTGTCTGAGCCCGCGGGTTTGAGACCCGCCTGGGCAACTTGGCGAGATCTCATCTCTACAATAAATAAAAAATCAGCCAGGCATGTTAGTGCGCGCCTGTAGTTCCAGCTACTTGGAAGCCTGAGGCGGAAGGATCGCCGGAGCCCAGCAGGTCAAGGCTGCAGTGGCCGGGAGCGGCCACTGCACTCCAGTCTGGGTGAGAGAGTGAGACTCCAACTCAAAAAAAAAAAAAAAAAGGATTACAATGTAACATTATGCTAACATTTTCCAATATATTACCATTGGGGGAAAGTGGGTTAAAATGTCCACAATATTTCAGTATAATTTCTTGCAACTGCTCCTATATCTATAGTTGTCTTAATAAAAATTCCAGTCTCCAGGGAAGGAAGGGGGGCACATAGCTTCAAAAAGGGTAACAGATCTCAAACAAGATGAAGTGAGGACCAAAGGAAGGTCCAAACTTTACCTTTATGATGACCACTTATGTACCTCACCATGAATTTTACTCAATACCTTTAAAATTAAAAAAAGAGAAAAAATAAGTATTTTATGGCTAATTGTAACACATGATTATAATATAAAGATGTTATTACTGTGCAGCAAGTTGGTTCTATGTTTTATGATTAGTATAAATACCTGAATGATCAGTGAAAAATGAGCAAAGCTACAAAGACTCTGTCATTGTCATTGTAATATTTTCATCTAATGTAAAAATGGTGGAATTTAAAAGCTTTTCTGCAGTTTTTCTCCTATATTTTCTTCTAGTAGTTTTACATTTGTGGTCTTATGCTTAAATCTTCAATTGATTTTATTTTATTATTTTTTATTATAAAGATGTGGGGTACAATTCAGGGTTAGGTATATAAACACTGATAAACATATATGCATGTACCCTTGTTGATGAGGTATGCCCCTCCCTCCCCTAGCAGTTTCCCTCAACTGCCAATCCCACCCCCACCCCCATGACAGTTTCCCAGTACTGCCAATCACTTTCTTATAGCATTATAATTGTTCAAGGTCAGCTTATGAGTGATAACATATGGAACTCTGTTCTTTGTTTCTGTGATAGAACACTGAGTATGATCAATTCCAAATCCATCCAAGTTGCTGCAAAGTCTATATATTGGTCTTTTTTTATGCCTGCATAATATTCCATTGTGTATATATGCCACATTTTTTTCAATCCAGTCCACCATCGTTGGGCAACACGATGGGTTCCATGTTTTTATTATTGGGAATAGGGCTGCAAGAAACATACATGTGTAGGTATCTTTTTTGTAGAATAATTTGAGTTCCTCTGGGTATATTCCCAATGGGGGAATTCTTGGGTCATATGGAAGGTCAATTTCTACTTCTTTCAGAAATCGCCACACTGTCTTCCAAAGAGGTTGTAATAGTTTACATTCCCAACAGCAGTGTAGAAGCATTCCATTTTCCCCACATCCTCATCAGTATCTGTTGTTTGTTTTATTAATGATTGTCATTCTAATAGGAGTTAGGTGGTATCTCAATGTGCTTTTGATTTGCATTTCTCTGATGATGAGTGAGGCTGAGCACTTTTTCATGTGACTTTTGGCCACCTGTATCTTCTTTTGAGAAGTGTTTATTCATGAATTTTGCCCACTTTTTAAAGGGGCTGTTTGCTTTTCTCCTTTCGGTACATTTGAGTTCCTTGTATATCCTAGATGTTAGGCCTTTGTCAGATATACAATTGGCAAATATTTTCCCCATTCTGTGGGCTGTCTCCCTGCTGTCTTGATGGTTTCTTTTGCTTTGCAGAAGCTCATTAATTTGATGAGGTCCCACTTGTCTATTTTATTTCTTAAGGTATTAACCTTTAGGGTTCTGAATAGGAATTGGTTGCCAGTTTCAATTTTCACAAGGGTGTCTCCTGCACTTTCTAAGATTCTTATAGTTTGAGGTTTTACATTTAGGTCTTTGATTCATTTAGAGTTCATTTTTGTGTACGGTGATAGGTAGGGCTCCTATTTCAATCTTCTGCATGTGGTCAGCCAGTTTTCCCAGCACCATTTACTGAATAGGTTCTCCTCTTCCCAGTGGTTGTTGGTGGTGGCTTTGTCAAAGATAAGTTGGTTGAGGAATTGAACCTTTGCTTCCAAAATCTCTATCCTGTTCCATTGGTCTATGTGCTTGTTCTTGTATCAATACCAGGCTGTTTTGGTTACCGTAGCCTTATAGTAAAGGTTGAAGTGTGGAAATGTGATACCACCTGCTTTGTTTCTCTTGCTAAGGATTGTTTTGGTTATTCATGGTCATTTATGTTTCCATATGAATTTCTGTATTGTCATTTCCAGGTCTGAGAAGAATGATGTTGGTAACTTAATGGGTAGTGCATTGAATCTGTAGACTGCCTTTGGTAGATGGATATCTTAACAATGTTGATTCTTCCTATCCATGAGCATGGAATATTTTTCCATTTGTTTGTGTTTTCTTGGATTTCTTTGAGCAGTGTTTTGCAATTCTCATTGTAAAGGGTTTTTACTTCTCTGGTGAGGAAGATGCCAAGGTATTTCATTTTTTGGTGGCTATATGAATGCAATTGTGCTTTTTATTTGGGTCTCTGTTTCCTTGTTGTTGGTGTATAGGAATGCAACTATCTTTTGCACATATTTTTTGTACCCTGAGATTTTGCCAAAGTCCTTTATTAATGCAAGCAGGTTTTTGACAGATTCTCTTGGGTTTTCAAGGTACAGGATCATATCATCAGCAAAGAGGGATAACTTGACTTCCTCTTTTCCTATTTGGATACCCCTAATTTCCATCTCATGTAATTGCCTGAGCTAGGACTTCCAACACAATATTGAACAAGAGGGGTGAGAGTGGGCAGTCTTGTCTTGTTCCAGTTTTCAGGGGAAATGTTTCTAGTTTCTGTCCTTTTAGCAATATGCTAGCTGTGGGTTTGTCATAGATGGCTTACTATTTTGAGGTATGGTCTTTCTATACCTAGATGTTTGAGGGTATAGATGCTGGGCTCTGGCGATCCTTCCGCCTCAGCCTTCCGAGTAGCCAGAATTACAGGCATGCGCTACCACGCCCGGCTGATTTTTTGATTTATTGTAGAGATGAGGTCTTGCTGCCCCGGCGGGTCTCAAACCCGTGGGCTCAGGCAATCCACTCACCTCAGCCTCCCAAAGGCGCGGGATCACAGGCTGAGCCACCAAGCCCTGCTGGGATACTGGATTTTATCAAAAGATTTTTTCTGCACTTAATGAGATAATCATGTGGTTCTTGTTTTTACATCTGTTGATGTATTTATTTACATTTATGGTCTTGCAAATGGTGAACAAACCCTGCATCTTAGAGATGAAGCCTACTTGGTCATGGTAGATGATTTTTGAGATGGGTTTTTGAATACAGTTTGCTAAAATCTTGTTGAGGATTTTTGCATCTATGTTCATAAGGGATATTGGCCTGTAGTTATTTCTTTTTTGAATCTTTACCCAGTTTGGTTATTGGTGTGATGTTAGCTTCATAAAATGACTTGAGGAGAATTTCATCTTTCTCAATTGCCTGGAATGCTTTTAGTAGGATTGGTATCAGCTCCTCCTTGTACGTTTTATAGAATTCTGCTGGAAACTCATCCGGTCCAGGGATTTTTTTGGTAGATAGTTTTCATATGACAGAGTCAATTTCCTGGGCTGTTATTCATCTATTTAGTTTCTCAGTGTCTTCTTGTTTTAACATAGGAGGTTGTGTGATGTCAGAAAGTCCTCCATTTCATCTAGGTTATCAAGTTTGTTTCCATATAGGTGTACATAGTACTCTCTGATAATCCTTTGTATTTCTTCGGGGTCAATTGTGATTTGATCTTTTGTATTTCTGACTGTGTTTATTTGGGCTTTTTTTCTCTATTTCTTGGTCACTCTGGCTAGGGGCCCATCAATCTTGTTAATTCTTTCAAAGAACCAGCTTTTTGTTTTGTTGATATTCAATGATATTTTTGTCTTCCATGTCCCGTATTTGGAATCTTATTTTTGTGATTTGGATTCTTCTGTTAAAGTTGGAGTTTTGGTGGTCTTCTCTTTCCAACTCCCTTGTGTGATTTATTAGGCTCTTCACTTGTGATCTTTCTGTTTTCTTGATTTGTGCTTATAGAGATATAAATTTCCCTCTTAGAACTGATTTCATGGCATTCCAGAGGTTTTGGTAAAATGTTTCTCCATTTTCATTTGTTTCCAGGAATCTGTCAATTTCTTCTCTGATTTCAGTGTTGACCCAGTCATTGTTTAGCATGATGCTGTTTAGTGTCAGTGTCTTTGTTGGCTTTGTGGAAATGTTGTTGATTTTGATATTTATTTTTATTCTACTGTGGTCTGAGAATGTGCATGGCAAGATTTCAACCTTACAGAATTTGTTTATGCTTTATTTGTGGCCAAGGATGTGATCGATCTTGGAGTATGTTCCATGTGCTGATGAGTAGAAGGTATTCTGTGGTTATTGGGTGGAATAATGTATAGGTATCTACTAAGTCCATTTGGTCAAGTGTCAAGTTTAGGTTCTGCATCTTCTTGTTGATGTTTTGCCTTGATGATCTATCTAAGGTTGTCAGTGCAGTATTAAAGTCCCATGCTGTAATAGTGTTAGAGTCAATATCTTTTTGTTAGTTTCCTTAGTAGTTGCTTTATAAATGCTGGTGCTCCTGTGTTGGGTGCATATATGTTTAGGATGGATATTTCTTGTTGATGGATTGAAACTTTTATCATTATCTAGTGTCCTTTTGCTTCTTTTAAATTTTTGATAGCTTAAAGGTTGTTTTGTCTGATATTAAGATTGCAACTCCTGTCTTCTTTTGTGATCCATTTGCCTGGAAACTCATTTTACATCCTTTAACTTTGTGTCTGTGTACATCCCTTGTAGTGAGATGATTCTCCCGGATGCAGCAAATAATGGGTCATGGTTTCTTATCCAGGCTGCCATTCTGTGTCTGTTCAGTGGTGCATTTAGTCCATTCACATTCAGGTTGATTATTGAAATGTGACTGCTTATCCCTGTCATGAGGTTCTTATAAAGTTTTTTCTTTGTTCGCTTGTTTTCTTTTGGCTTTGGGGTTAATGTGTGCATGTGTTTTCAAGTCTCTTCTTGTGCTGTATTCTCTGTTGGTTCTGTGCTCTGCTGTTCTCTTGGGAAGTGTGTGGTGATTCTTTTTTTCCCATTCTTCTGTGCTTGATACCTTTTTAAGTGTCTCCTGTAGAGCTGGTCTGGAAGCTGCATAAGCTCTTAGGGATTGGATCTCTGGGAAGGATTTTAATTCTCCATCACTGATGAAACTGAGCCTGGCTAAACAGGAAATTCTTGGTTGAAATTGTTTTTCTTCCAGGCTTAGTGACTCAGCCTGTAATCCCATGCTTTGGGAGGCTGAGGTGAGTAGATTGCCTGAGCCCATGGGTTCAAGACCCGCACAGGCAACTTGGTGAGACCTCATCTCTACAATAAATTAAAAAATTAGCTGAGCATAGTGGCATGTGCCTGTAGTTCCAGCTACTTAGAAAGCTGAGGCAGAAGGATCGCTGGAGCCCAGCAGGACAAGGGTGCAGTCAATGCATTCCAGTCTGGGTGACAGAGTGAGACTCCAACTTAAAAAAAAAAAAGAAAGAATTTTTTTTTCTTTGGGGTCTTTGAATATAGGGTTCTAGTCCCTTCTTGCTTGTAGTGTTTCTGCCAATAGGTCTGCTGATATCTGATTGGTTTTCCAGGATAAGTAGTCTGACCTTTCTCTCTTGCTGCCTTTAGGATTTTTTCTTTTGTGCCTATTTTGTGTAGGTGAAAAACTATGTGTCTAGGGGTTGTTCTCCTAATTTGATGTCTTGTGAGGGTTTCCTGGATCTCTTGTGCTTGGCTGGTCACATCTCTGATGAGATGAGGAAAGTTTTCTTGGATTACCTCCTGGAATACTTGTTCCCAGTTGTTCTCATTTTCCCTTTCTTCTTCTAGGATACTAATCAGTTGTGGACTTGGTCTCTTGATATAACCACACATCTCTTGTAGGCTTTGTTCTTTCTTTCTGAGCCTTCTTTCTATGTTTTTTTTTTTTTTTAACCGAGCAGGTTAATTACATTTTCTTGTCTTCAAGCTCTGAGATTCTTCCTTCAACTAGATTAATTCTGCTTTCCATACTTGTCATCTTGTTATTTATTTCCTGGATAAAATTTTTTATTGCCAGAATCTCTGTTACAAGTTCTTTCAGTGTTGCTTCTTGTCTTTCTTGAGTCTTATTCACTCTTTCCAACCATTCCCTGATCCCTGTTGTATTCTGGGGCCAGTCGTTGGTGACTTCCATAGTTTGAGCATCAAGATCTGATTTCTCTGGAGTTTTGTCTTTGGTATATTAGGATTTGCCTGAAGTCTTCCTTTGACTTTTCCTCATTTGTGACAGATCTTGTGTTTTTTTTCCCTTTAGTTCTGTTATTCAGTGTCAGTGGTAGAGACTTTCCCTTCTGATGTTTGCTCAGTTTCCTATTCCCTGATCCAGACTCTGGATATGTTCTATTTTGAAATAGTATGGTGGATAGGAAGCTTTGCTATCTCTTGTAGTTTTTGAAATCTGAGTGAAGTGGGGGATGGGGCTCTAAGAGTCAGATGCTACTTGCAGATTAAAATGTTCACTTATTGTGGTATGTGTTCCCTGAAATCCACTCCCCACAGTCACTCGATATGATGATGCAAAGCAGAAACCAACCCATACTACAAAACAATCTGGAATAACAACATAGCAAAACAAAACAAACCACAACAATAAAAAAAACCTAAGAAAACTAAACACACACATACATGCCTGGTACAAAGTGAACAGAGAAGAAAGACAAAAATACCAAAGGGAGTAAAATAAGAAAAAAGAAAAAAAAAAAGGAGGGGGGATTCAGGTGGAACCCTCACACATATATTGACACACTCCTTAAACTATAAAAAGTGAATATTAAAAAAAAAACCCAGAAAAACAAAAGAGCAAAAGCCAACAACAAAATCAAAAGATGAACACTCAGTCATTCACATACACACATAAACAGAGAATGACAAATAAAAGAAGAAAGAAATGGAGAAAGAAAAGAAAAAAAATTGGGGTGGGATGCAGGTCAAAGCCTCACATACACATTCATGCACAAAGGAAAAATATTTTTAAAATAGGTGAACTAACAAATGGTCAGAAAATTTTTAAAACTTAAAAATAACTGAAAATTTAAAAAAGAAAACAGAATAAAACAAAAACAAAAACAAAAAAACCTGTCCTCTTGTGGCAGGCTCTGTAATTGTTTCTCTAATCAGATCTCTCTCGAAGAGCCACCATTTTTAATCTCTCCTCAGGGAACAAAGTAGGGAATGAGGGTCAGTGGAGGTGGGTGGGGCTTCAGTCCTCCCCTCCCCCTCTCATATGGTCAGTAAGATCTCCGGTGGGGATGTACAGGATAGTCTCTTCCCCAGGTATGCACTCTCATGAGTTTGCCCCAGCCAGGCGTATCGAGGAATGGGGTTCTCTCATTAAGACTGATGTCCAGGCTCTGTCTGGGTTTGTCCCTCTCTGTCATGGCCCAGCTGTGTGGGTCTGACATTCAGAGGATTGCTGGGGAGGAGGGTGTTTGGGTCAGCCCCGGACTCACCACTGATCTCTTTGGAGTTTTTCCTCATCCTTTTCTGGTCATACCCTTTGTCCCATGGCTGGATCAGGGTAGGGGGTGGGACACTTGGAATTCAGCACTGGTCAGGTCTCTCTGAAGTTTGTGCTTTCAGGATATTTCCTCTGGACCATGATCCAGCCCTGAATAGTTGATCTGCCATTCACAGAGGTCAGATCTCTGGGCTCTGTCCGCAGCCCCTTCCAGCACCTTGTTAGGTGCTAAAGCAGTTAGGTGCTAAAGCAGTGAGACAATGCCTGGAGCACTCTCTCCCCTACTTCAATGGAAAGGAAACACCTGGAGCAATAGTTTGCCCATGCCACTTGGGCAACAAGTTTGAATCTGGGGGTGGAGCTGGGGAGGGCAATGCAAATCTCTGCCTGGAAAACGGCTTCAGTGGGCAGCTCCTCACCAGGCATGAATTCTTCTCTGGATTATCCTGATCCTCTCTCTTTAATAATTAGATCCGGTGGGTCTGGTATGCCAGGTGATGGTGTGTTCTGGTGCCAGGTGCTGGGAATCAGCTGGATTCAGCATGCTTTTCTCTGTCGCATTCCCACAGCCAATAGACATTTCTGCATGTGATCTTGTGAGTTGCGCTCTAATTTCAGGGCGGTGAGGGCTTGCAGTCACCCTCAGAGGGGGAACCCGGGTGCATGCAGTCGAGTATCCCCTTAGATGGGCTTTCACGCTCCCATCAGTGCCCGCCTACTCACGTGGAGAGTCTTTATTGTCACTTGCCTCCTTGGAAATTCTTACAGCCTGACCTGCTGGCTGCCATCTTAAGCTCCACCCCTTCAATTCATTTTAAGTTGATTTTTGCATATGATGCTAGATAAGGATCAATTTCAGTCTACTGCATGTAAAAATCCAGTTTTCCCAAAATTATTTACTGAAGTGATTCCTTTTCTTATGTATTTTTTGCTCTAATTGTTGAAAATCAGTTGACAGCATGTGCAGATTTATTTCTGGACTCTATTTTGTTCTATAGGTTCATGTGTCTATTATTTGCCAATGTTATGCTGTTTTTTTATTTTGTTTTATTTTGTTTTTGCTTTTTGAGTTGAGGTTGAGGAGTTCAAGGGTCATCTAGTTCATAATTGTGTGATAAAACTTGTTTTAAGTGTAGGTTGAAGCTTATTTTGAATGTATATTGAAACTTGTTTTTAAAACTCAGATGTATGCTTGCTTTCCTGCCCAAGCCCAGTGGTAAACTTTTGGCAAACAAGTTCACATACCAAAAGAAAACCGTGGAGTTACAGTGCAGACCCTCTGGCCCCATTTCCTGCTCCACTCCCCTAGTAATCTCACATTCCAGATGTCCCAACCGGTTCCACCCAGCCCACCTGACTGTTGATGGTCAGCTGTGGTCAACCACAACCCGCGACCATATAAACCAACCAATCCCAAACGCCCCTGTACCCAGTAGGAGAAATTACTCAATCATATGCAAACAAATTTAAAGTTCTTTCCCCTCCCTTGTAACTGTGTATATAAGCGGCTTGCTGCGCTGGGCCGGGGCTCTCTTTCCTGTACCGCTGCACTGGTTACGGACGTGAGCCCAGACTCAAGCCGGAATAAAGACCCTCATGTGATTTGCATCGGAGCTGGCTCTTTGTTGGTCTCTCGGATTCAGGATTCAAGTACAACAGGGTTCTCACTCTGTCACCCAGACTGGAGTGTAATGGCTGCTCCTGGCCACCGCAGCCTTGACCTGCTGGGCTCCCGTGATCCTCCCACCTCAGCTTTCCAAGTAGCTGGAACTACAGGTGCATGCTACCACGCCCAGCTAGGTTTTGATTTATTGTAGAGATGAGGTCTCGCCAAGTTGCCCAGGCGGGTCTTGAACCCGCTGGCTCAGGCAACCCACTCACCTCAGCCTCCCAAAGGCGTGAGATTACAGGCTTAGCCACCAAGCCCAGACGCTATGCTGTTTTAATTACTATGGCTTTGTGGCATAGTTTGATATCAGGTAGTGAGATGTCCCATCTTTATTCTTTTAGCTCACTAGTCCCTTGGCTAGTCAGGGATTTTGCAGCTACATATAAATTTTAGTATTATTTCTTATATTTCTACGATGAATGTATTGGAATTTTGTTAGCGATTGCATTAAATTTTAAGATGCTTTGGAGTAGTATGTACATTTTAACACATATTATTTTTTTAATCCCTGAATACAGAATATTTTTCTATGTATTTGTGTCTCTCAATATGTTTTTACCTTTTACTGTATAGTTCTTTTATCTCCTTGGTTAAATCTATTCCTACATATTTTTATATTTTCTGTAGCTAATGTGAAATTGGTCTCTTCATTTCTTTTTCAGATACCTTTTTTTTAGTGTATAAAATGCTAATAAGTTTTCTATGCTAACTTTGTATTGTGAAATTGTACTGTATTTGTTCTAGTAGTTTTGTATTTTATTTATTTTCTGGAGTCTGCAAAACTTTGTATAAGATCATATCATCAGAAAACTGTGAAAATTTTATTTCTTTTTATTTTCTAATTTGTCTTCTTTTTACTCTTACCTAATTGGTATGGCAAAGACTTCCAGTAATGTGTTGAACAGAAGTAGCAAGAGTGCGCATCCTCATCTTGTTCCATATTTTAGAAGAAAGGTTACTGAAGCTAGGATCTGGAAGGAATAAAGAGAAGGTTGTCTAAATGTACAAAATCTCAGCTGGATATGAGGAATATGGTATTTTTGTGTCCCATTGCACAACATGATAATTAATAATAGGGTATTACACATTTCAAAATTGTTGCAAGAGTACATTTCCACATGCTCTCAATACAATAATATTAAGCATTTGAGGTGATAGATATGTTAACTAGCTTGACTTTTAATTATTCTACATTGTATTCATAAATTATAATATAACTTTGTGCCCCATACATTTAAACAATCATAAACAGTCAATTTAAAATTTTAATTTAAAGTCTTGTGCTCCAGGAAAACAATGTACTTGATAGGCATTAACATTTTGTGCTTAGGTATATGAATTCTAATCTAACTTGCTCCCTCTTTATATTGCACCCTCATCCTAATCACTGAGGACAATGCTTAACTTCTATAAATCTTCATTCATTAAAACTAAAGCTTTAGGCCTTACAAAGACTGTGTCTTTAGGTATAATACTTGTTTTAGTCAGAGTTATCCAGAAAAATAGAACCAGTAGGAAATTGCATAGAGCATAAATGAAACCACCTTTATAATATTAACAAGGGGTCACAGAGGAGAAACTGAAAAAGACCTGAATCATGCAAAGGTGAAGGTATAGTTACAAGTTAACTCTCTCAGAATGATGGCTGAACATAGTCTTTTCAGTGAGAGAGATGGATTATCTTCATATTTTAAACCCCAGGGCAATTTTACTCTCCATGGAACCCACCTTTCTCAAACCTTTCTGCTAAACTACAGACTAAAGGTTAACCTGCCATTATTCTCTAGTGGACTTCTCTAGAGTGGTTTACTGCTTGTTGCAAAACTTACCCTATGGATAACATCGCTATTGTAAACCTTAGATTGGATTTTTAGATATTTTTCAGACATTGCATTTTGGTAGGCCCACTGTCTCCAGTTGTACCCATGATGTATACCAAAGAGCTGACTCAACTGATCCTATGACCTGCCCACCCCAAAAGAGACTCTTCTCATGAAGACAGTTTTGATACCTCTGTGACTTCATTCCCAACCAACCAGGAGAACCTGTTCCCTAGCCACCTCCCGCCAAATTATTTCTTAATAAATCCTAGTCTAAAATTTTCAGGGAGGTGGATTTGAGAAATATCTCTCAACCTTCCACTCTGTTGTCTTGCAATTATTAAATTATTTTTTACAACACTGATGCTCTTCTATGTGAGGCAGGGATAAGAACCTGGTCAGGATGTAACACATATATAGTGAGTAATTGGCATACGGAATTATGGAGTCTGAGAAGTCCCAACATGTGCTGCCATCGGTAAGCTGGAGATCCAATAAAGTAAAATTCAATCTGAGCCCAAAGTTCTGAGAACAGTGGGGGCAATTGTATAAATCCTACACTGAAGAATAGAGAAAATCAAATGACATGTACCAGCTTAAAAAGGTATGCAGGAAGCAAAAGGGGTAAATTTATTCTTCCAAGGTCTTCTGTTCTATTCAGACCCTAAATGAAAAGGGTCAGGGCAATCTATTTTACTGAGTCTTTCAGTTCAATTGGTTAACTTAACTTGACACGTCCTCATATACAAACCAAAAATAATACACACATATATATTAATACAATTTATATATAAAAACATTGTGTGTGTGTGTGTGTGTGTGTGTGTGCATAAATGGAATACTATTCAGTCATAAAAAGAATGCAATAATGTCTCTTACAGTAACTTGGATGGAATTAGTAAACATCAACCTAAGTAGTTAAAGCAGGAAGAAAAAACTAAATACCACATGTTCTCACTTATAAGTGGGAGCTACACCAAGAATCTGAAAACTCTTCCATTGTACCACAAACATAACATCAATAATGTACTTTTTTTTCTTATCGTTATTTGGGGATTCTCCTTTCTCCTTGTGATATAAATACCTTAAACATAAAGATTAAATTTTAAATTCTCTGAGGATTTTTTTGCAGTTAAAAATGATAGATATCACACTTATAATGATATCTTAAATGTAGTAGCTATATATGAATTTTTTCAATGACTATCTAAATTATGATGGATTAAATACTGCTGTTTAATAACAATTCAAGTCACATGTATGGAGAGTTTACTTTGACATAGGCACGTAAAATACAGAGATTATGTTAATAGGTCACATACTCTTAAGGAGTTTTGTCTGGCAAAAGAGATTTAAGACTAACAATGCCATTAAAATAATACCCCGATTTGTATTGACATATGGGGCATGCATTGAGGAAGGAGATCTTGACTAAGTTTTGGAATCATGGGTGTTGAAGTTTGATTTGAGTGAAAAGTTGAAGATTATCAGGAAAACAATCCAAGAAGAAGGTTAGTAAACAAACCTGGAATTATGTGGTTATCAGTACAGTGCAATGTTTATGTACAGGATAGAGCTGGAAATGAGATATGTGGAGAGTAAGTAGTGGCCTCCAAATCAAAGAATCTTGGCCCAAGACAGAATTATAAGGTAAAGGCCTTGTGACAAATATTAATGGTTGTTTCTTTCTTATTTATTTATTTAGAATCATTGGGTACAAGTGCATATTTGTTATATGGACATATTGTGTAATGATAGGAATTGGGTGTCAGATGGCTCATTATCCAAAAAGTAAACATTGTACTCAACAGGCACTTCCGGAACCCTAACTCCCTACTGTACCTCTCCCTTTATTGGTGTCCCCAGTGTCTATTTAATTTCCATCTTTGTGGCCATTCAGCTCCTATATATGTGAAAACACATGGTGGTTGGTTTTCTGTTTCTAAGTTAGTTCATTTAGGGTGATGTTCTACAGATCCATCCATGTTACTTCAAATAACTTAATTTCATTCTTTTTTATACATGATATTCCATGGTGTATATATACCACATTTTTCTATCCAGTCAATGACTAGTGAGCACATAGGTTATTTGCATGACTGTGAATAGTGCTGCAATGATCATATGAGTACAAATCTTTTTCTTATGTAACAATTTATTTTCCTTTGGGTAGATGTCTAGTAGTGAAATTACTGGGTCAATGATATTCTGATTTTTAGTTATTTGAGAAATCTCTGCACTATTTTCCACAGAGGTTGGACTAGTTTACAATCCCTCTAACAGTGATGAGTGTTCTCTTTTTGCTGCAACCATACCAGCATTTGTTGTTCTTTGACATTTTGATAATAGCCACTCTGAGTGGTGTAAGGTGATATCTAATTGTGGTTTTAATTTGTAGTTCTCTGATGATTAGTGATGTTGAGCTCTTTTTTCACATTTGTTGAACATATGTGTGTGTGTGTGTGTGTGTGTGTGTGTGTGTGTGTGTGTGTGATGTCTATTCTTGTATTTTGCCCATTTCTTGATGGAATTGTTTGTTTTATGTTGAGCAGTTCCAGTTCCTTGTAAATTCTGGATGTTAGTTCTTTGTCTGAGGTGTAATTTGCAAATTTTGTTGCCACGCCTTAGGTCTTTTTGTTCACTCTGTTGATTATTTATTTTGCTGAGCACAAGCTTTTTAGTTTAATTAAATCCCATTTTTCTACATCTTGTGTTTAAAGTCCTTGTCATAAATTCCTTCCCTTTACCCTTTACTCTTTTTCTTTTCTTATTACTTATATTTCTCATTGATTGGGATAAATATTATCATATTACTTTGTTATTTATAAGTGTTTCAAAGTAAAAACTTTTTCAAGAATTCAAGTCTAGTCATAGCATTAATATATACATTTAATTTATAGATCAATACAAGATACAAAAATTAGTGTGGCGATATTAAGAATAATTAAGGATATCTAGCACAGAATAGAATGTGACTCGACAAAGGACACAGTAATTTGGGGCAAAGCACGGATGGTAGGTGAAAGACCATGTTCCATACAATAGGACTCTCACTTCTCTTATAGTTTTATAGAATATTCCCATTAAAAATAGCATACAGAAAAGAAGAGACATCAGAACAATTATTAGGTACTTTATAACACTCAGTCATGGGAAGCAATCATCATTTTGGAATTTAACTTTGCCACTTAACAATTGTAAAACCTAAGGAAAAATTTACTATTATTAAGACTTGCTTTCATTGTATAAAATAAAATAAAAAAAACCCTCTTCTCAGAGAGTTGTTTGAAAATTTAATGAGATCATAGACAATAGAGCAGATTTTGTACATACTAAATGCCCAATAAACATTGATTACAATTATTACAAATATTTAAATGAACTCCATTTCTGTATGTTTTCTCTGTTGTATCTCTGAATATTCTTCTTGGAATATTCATAGAAAAAGAATATCTACTCTTAACTTTTTCTGATACTTTCTCATTATTTTTATATAATAACACATGTTTAAAAAAATTTGCCACTCATGTTTTATTGTTGAGACAATCACATTTCTCATCAAGTTGATTTATTTCTAGAACCATAATATTGACTTTTAAATTTTTCTGCTAACAAAAACCATATTCACATTTATAATGAATGGAAAAAATTAAATGTGATCATAATATATGTTTAATTATTTTTATTTCATTAGTGGATTTCAGATGACTAAATGCAACCTGTCAAATGCTTAATCTCAAGGCTTAAAATGTAATTTATGATTAATTGAAAATATTACAATGGTATTTTAGATTTAGAAAATAAAAGATTAAGCAGGTCCACAAAAACTGGTTGTTTAGTTTGTTGTCTGCATACTCATTGTGGTCACTTGTTTTGTTTTTGTTTTTGTTTTTGTTTTGTTTTTTGGTTACTGATTTCCAGTAATGCTAAGAAAACAAAACAAAAAAGGTCATCATGATCACTATATAACTGTGAATAATTAGGCATGACTTTGACTGTGACAGCCCTAGACAAATGGTTTCAAGTCTCAGTCCATTGTATGTCCTGTCTTCTTGCATTTCATATTTTTTCTACTGCTAATGACTTGCTCAAACTTTTCATTTTGGGTGTTTCACTTTTATACTAATTGTATGTGTGTGTCTTACTATTCTAACTGACTTTCTGGAACCTTGGATCAACCAATGCTTCAGTTGTATTTTGTTAATTTTCTTTTTTTGCCACAATTTTGTTTTTATGTTTAGGCTTGTATTTGATAAGCAAAGAGAGGATCGAAAAATGCCAATTAAAATAACTGGGGAATTACTAAATAGCTATTAGTCTTCTACAACTATATCCTCTATGAAAAATATATTGGGCTGTCCAGAGCACATTATTTTAGCATAGTTTAGTAAAAATTATTTATATTTCTCTGTAGCAGTGAATATTCATTCAAAAAATGAATTTCCAGCAGTTAAAAACAGCATGTTGCAGTCAATCAACCTATCACAGCAGAAACCCAGATGAACAAAAACATTACATAGCAAGTGGCACCACAACTGTTGAATAATAATGACAAATAAAAAGGCTAATGAGAATTAAGTAGTGCATCCCCTCAAACCTTTAAAACCACATTCATTATACTAAAAAATTAACCACATGCAATTGTAATTTTGTAATAGAAAATTGCACCTGACTAATTGAAACTTTCACTACATCTGTTTTCCACAGAGCCCAAGAAGTGTCAGTGACTATAGACTGATGGACAAAGAAATATATTAACACCATATAAAAGAGGAAAATAGCACTAGGATATCTTTCGAAGATGTTGAAATCCAAGTAGTTTTATATATTACAGGAAACAATTATATATAATATAATTTTCATGCATATTTCATATAATAAAGTCAGTAAAGTGTTATAATGGGGAAGAAAGTAGGAATAATAAGTTTAAAACACTACTATTCAAATAAAATAAACATACATATGAAATTAAATTTAAAATTTTAAGGAAAACTTTTTTTTATTTTAAAGATGTAGGGTACAATTCAGAGTTTGGTATACCAATGCTCATTATACAGGTAAAGTTTGGACTTCTCTTTGGTCCCGACTTCACTTAGTTTGGTATCGCATATCTTTATTGATTAAGTGTATCCCCCTCCCCTGGCAGTTTCTCACTACTGTCAATTTCTGTCTCGTAGTATTATGATAATTGTTCAGGGTCTGCTTATGAGTGAGAACATGAGGTTCATAGTTCTTTGTTTCTGTGATAGATCACTGAGTATTACACACTCTAAATCCATCCAAGTAGCTGCAATGTTCAAAATTTTGTCCTTCTTTATGGTTGTATAAAATTTCATCACATATATGTACCTTTTTTTTTGAGTTGGAGTCTCACTTGGTCACCCAGACTGGAGTGCAGAGGCCGCTCCTGACCACCGCAGCCTCACCTGCTGGGCTCCATTGATCCTTCCGCCTCAGCCTTCTGAATAGCCGGAATTACAGGCATGCGCTACCACGCCTGGCTGATTTTTTAATTTATTGTAGAGATGAGGTCTCGCTGCCCAGGCGGGTCTTGAACCTGCAGGTTCAGGCAATCCACTCACCGAAGCCTCCCAAAGGCGCGGGATTACAGGCTGAGCCACCGAGCCTGGCTATGTACCACATTTTTTATCCAGTCTATTTTTGATGGGCAGTACGGTTGGTTCCATGTTTGTGCTATTGTTAAGTAGTGCTGCAATAAACATGTGCACAAGTATCTTTTTTATAGAATGATTTGAGTTCTTTCGTGTATATTCACAGAAGGGGGAACTGCTGAGTCATATAGGAGGTCGATTTTTAGATCTTTTAGAAATCACCATACATTATTCTACAGAGGTTGTACTAGTTGACATTCCCACCAGCAATGTGTAAGTGTTCCCTTTTCCCCGCATCCTCTTCAGCATCTGTTGTTTCTTGAGTTATTGGTATGGCCAGTCTGACTGGAGTTATGTGGTATCGCAGTGTAGATTTAATATGCATTTCCTTTAGGATTTGTGTAACAGAGCATTTTTCCATGTATCTGTTGGCTGCTTGTATTTCTTCATTTGAGAATTGTCCCTTCATATCTTTTGCCCACTTTTTAAAGGGTTGTTTTTTTTTGGGGGGGGGGGGTTTACAGCATATTTAAGTTCCTCGTAGATACTAGATATTAGGCCTTTGTCAGATATACAGTTGGCAAATATTTTTTCCCAGTCTGTGGACTGTCTCCCTGCTCTCTTAATGGTTTCTTTGGCTTTGCAGAAGCTTTTCAGTTTGATGAGGTCCCACTTGTCTATCTTATCTCTTATACATGGGCACTTGGGATTTTGATCAGGAATTGATTGCCAGTTCCAATATGCATAAGGGTGTCACCTGCATTTTCTAAGGTTCTTATAGTTTCTGGTTTTACATTTAGGTCTTTGATCCATTTAGAGTTGATTCTTGAGTATCATGAGAGATTGAGGTCTTATTTTAATCTTCTACATGTGGTCAGCCAGTTATACCAACACAAATTGCTGAATAAGTTATCCTCTCCCCAGTGGTTGTTAGTGGAGGCTTTGTCAAAGATGAGATGGTCGAGAAATTGAGGTTTTTCTTCTGAAATCTGTATCTTGTTCTCTTGGTCTATATGCCTTTTCTTGTACCAGTATCAGGCTGTTTTGATTATTGTGGCCTTATAATAAAATTTAAGTCTAGAAGTGTCATACTGCTTGTTTTGTTTATTTTGCTGAGGATTGTTTTGGCTATCTGTGGTCATTTGTGATTCCATGTGAATTTCTGTATTGTTGTTTCCAGGTCTGAGGAGAATGATGATGGTAATTTAATGAGTATTACGTTAACTGTGTAGATGGTCTTGGGTAGGATGAGCATCTTAACAATGTTGATTCTTCCAGTCCATGACTATGGAATATTTTTTTTCCATTTGTTTGTGTCATCTTTGAAATTTTTGAGCAATGTTTTGAAGTTTTCATTGTAAAGTTTATTCACTTCTCTGGTTAGGAAGATCCTGAAATATTTCCTTTTTCTTTTCTTTTCTTTTTTTTTATGGCAATTGTGAATAAATTGTGCTTTTTATTTGGTATTCTTCCTTTTGTTTCTGGTGTATAAGGATGTGACTGTCTTTTGCACATTGATTTTGTACCCTGAGACTTTGTCAAAGTCCTTTATCAGTGCACGCAGGTTCTTGACAGATTCTCTTGGGTTTTCAAGGTATAGGATCATATCATCAGCAAAGAAGAATAACTTGACTTTCTCTTATCCTATTTGAATACCCCTGATTTGCTTTTCTTGTCTGATTGCTATAGCTAGGACCCGCAACACTATGTTGAACAAGAGGATTGAAATTGAGCAGCCTTGTCTTGTTCTGGTTTTCAAGGGAAATGCTTCCTATTTTTGTCCATTTAGCAATAAATTGGCTGTGAGTTTATCATAGAGTATCATAGATGGCTCCTATTATTTTGAGGTATGTCCCTTCTATGACTAGGTGTTCAAGGGTTTGTCAAAAAAGATGCTGAATTTTATTGAAAGCCTTTTCTGTGTAATAACATAGTCATGTGATTCCGACTTTTGCATCTGTTAATGTATTTAATTACATTTATGGTCTTGTGGACACTGACTCAGCCCTGTCTCCCAGGGATGAACCCTACTTGCTTATGGTGGATGATTTTTGAGATGTGTTGTTGGATACGATTTGATAGAATCCTGTTGAGCATTTTTCATCTATGTGCATCAGGAATACTGACCTGTAGCTCTCTTTCTTTGTTGGTTCTTTATCTGGTTTGGGTATCAGTGTGATGTTAAAATGATTTGGGGAGAGTTCCATCTTTCTCGATTGCATGGAATACTTTCAACAGGATTGGTATTAGTTCCTTCTTATATGTTTCATAAAATTTTCTGGAAAGTTGTCTGGTCCAAGACATTGTTTTTGTGGATAGCTTTCTAATGGTGGAGTCAATTTCCTGAGTCTAATGGTCTATTTAATATTTCAATTTCTTCTTGTTTCAGTGTTGGAGGGTTGTGTGATGTCAGAAATTCCTCAACTTTATTTAGGTTTTCAAGTTTGTTTCCATACAGGTGTGCATAATAATCACTGATAATGTTTTGTATTTCTTCAGGACTCATCATGATGTGATTTTATTCACATTTCTGATTGTATTTATTTGGACTTTTTCTGTCTTTTTCTTGGTCAGTCTGGCTACGGGACCGTCAATCTTGTCTGTTCTTTCAGAAAACCAGCTTTTTGTTTCACTGATTTTTTTCTATGATATTTTGTCTTCTATGTCTTGCATTTGGGCTTTTACTTTGGTGATCTGGATTCTTCTGCTGAAGTTTGGGTTTTGGTGGTCTGGTCTTTCCAACTCCCTTAGGTGATTTGTTGGGCTGCTAATTTATGATCTTTCCATTTTCTTGATGTATGTTTGAAAGAAAAGATCGCCCTCTCAGTACAGTTTTCGTGGTATCCCAGAGGTTTTGATAAGATGTGTCCTTATTTTTATTTTCAGAAATCTTTTAATTTCTGTATTAATTCCCATGTTGACCCAGGAGTTTTTCAGCATCATTCAATTTAGCAGTCATGTCTTTGCAGGTTTTGGGGTAGCTTTATTGGTGTTGATATTTATATTTATTACACTGTATCTGAGGAGAAGCATGGCAGTATTTCAATCTGATGGAATTTGTACTTGATTTTTGTATGAAGATGTGGTTAATCTTGGAGTACATTCCATGTGGTGATGAGTAGAATGTATATTCCATAATTGTTGGGTGGAGTGTTCTGTAGATATCTATTAAGTTCATTTGGTCAAGCATCAAGTTGAGGTCCTGGATCTCCTTGTTGATTTTTTGCTTCAATGATCTATCTAGTTTTGTTAGTGGGGTATTTAAGTCTTCAGTTATGATAGTGTTTGAGTCAATGTCTTTTTTAGTTTACCTAGAAACTGCTTTATAAAAATTGATGCTCCTATGTTGGGTACATATACATTTAGGATAGATATTTCTTGTTGATGGATTGAACCTTTTATGATTGTTCTGTGACCTTCCATATTTTTTAATTTTTTATAATGTAAAGGATTTTTTTCTGATATTAAGATTATAAATCTTGCTTTATTTTGTATTCTGTTCACCTGAAAAATTGTTTCCATGCTCTTATTTGGGACTGTGTCAATTTTGTTGAGATAAGTCTCCTGAAAACAGCATATTGTTGCATCATTTTTTATTATAGAGTTTGCCATTCTATGTCTTTTCAGTGGTGTATGTACCCCATTTACCTTCAGGCTTATTATTGAGATGTGACAATTTATCCCTGTCATAGGGTTCTTATAGGGTTTGTTTGGCCTTCTTTTGGTTTTGGGATTGATATATGTGTATATTTTCAATCTTTTTCCTGTAATCTTTAGAAGAGCATGGTAGTTCTTTTTTTTTCTTTTACTGTGTTTAATATTTTCTTAAGTATTTCTTGTAGAATTGGTCTGGAGGCAGTGTAAACTCTTAGGGATTGATTATCTGGGAAATATTTTAATTCTCCTTTGCTAATGAAGCTTAGCTTAGCTGGATAGGAAATTCTTATTTGGAATAGTTTATCTTCAAGAACTTTGAAGAGTAGACTTCAGTCTCTTCTATCCTGTAATGTTTCTGTAGAAATGTCTGCTGCTATTCTAATTGGTCTTCCATAGTAGGTATTCTCACCTTTCTCTCTTGCTGCCCTTAGGATTTTTTCTTTTATATCTACTTTGTGTAAGTGGATTACTATGTGTCTAGGAGTTGGGATTCTCATCTGATGTCTTGCAAGGGTTCTCTGAATCTCTTGTGCTTGAATGGACATGTCTCTAATGAGATGAGGGAAGTTTTCCTGGTTAATTTCATGGAATTTTTTTCCAGTAGTGGCCTCTGTTTCTCCATCTACTTCAGGAATGTCAATTAATCATAGATTCGGCCTCTTGATATACTTGCATATCTCTTGAAGGTCTCCCCCCGCCCATCTTTTTAAGCTTCTTTTCTAAGTTTTTAACAGTTTAGGTTAATTTCATAGTTTGTTCCTCAAGCTCTGAGTTTCTTTCTTCTGATTGGTTAATTCTGCTCTCCATGCTTGTCAGTTTGTTATTTATTTCATTTACTGTATTCTCTTTTTTTTTTGAGTTGGAGTCTCACTCTTCATTGCCCAGGCTAGAGTGCAGTGGCATGCTCACAGCCACTGCAGACTCGAACTGCTGAGCTAGGTGATCCTTCTGTCTCAGTCTTCCAAGTAGCTGGAACTACAGATGCATGCCACCATGGCCAGCTAGTTTTTGTGATTTATTATAGAGACAAAGTCTCACCAAGTTGCCCAGACTGGTCTCACACCCCCAGGCTCAGGCAATGCTCTCACCTTGTCTTCCCAAATTGCTGGGATTACAGACTGAGCTACCATGCCTGGCTACTGCATTCTTTATTTCCATCATCTCAGTTATTAACTACTTCATTTTTTTCCTTTTGTCTCTCCTCGTTTCTATTGATTCTTTCTATCAATACTTTTATCTCTGGGTTTGTGGTTTGGGATCAGTTGTTTTGGGGGTTCTTCATTGTTTGAGCTCCAAAGTCTGTATTCTCAGGTGCTATCTTCACAAATGTCTTATTTATGGGACCTATGTTCTTCCTTATGTTCTTCATTTTTCATGGTTTTCCTCCCCATTTTCCGCCCTCTTCTTTAATTCCATTGTTCAGTGATGGGGGACTGCTTTCACTTCTGTTTTCTCAATCCTCTATTCATTCTTTCTATTAATATCTTTATCTCTGGGTTTGTGGTCTGGGATCATTTGTTCTGGGAGTTCTTCATTGTTTGAGTTCCAAAATCTGTATTCTTCCTTATGTAGATCCTCTGGAATTGTTTAATTTTGAAGCCAGACTGGGGATGGTGGACTGTGCTTTTTTGCAGTTTTAAAATTTGATTAAGGAGTTATGGGGGGAGTTGGAGTTCAGAAGCTATCTGCAGATCACAGTATGCACTGACAGCTGTGAGGGCCCCCCTGGAACCCACTTCCCACACCTTACAATCTGTCCATGCAATGGGGTGTATGTATACCCCCTGTGAGCAAAATGAAAAAGGGGAAGAACAGAAAAAAGGAAGAATGGAGACTAAAGGAAGATAGAGACAGAGGATTAGGAGAAGGAAAACAGACAGGCACACCAACTAATTAATAAACAAATACACAAACAAAAACAAACAAAAAACAAGGAAATACAAATGAACATGTGAACAAAAAAAAACTTGCTAATGCACTCGTCCTCAAAAATACCCATGTGCAAATAGAAAAACTAAAAAAAAAACCCCAAAATCCCCCCAAAAAAACCCACGAAAAACAAAACAAATACTAAAACATATAGAAAAACAGAAAAAAGAAAAGAAAAAGAGCTCCCTCTGTGGCCATTTTTGGAACTTCAGGTTTCTTTCCCCTGCACTGCCACCATTGCTGGCTGCCTCTGTGGTAGGGAGCTGGCTCTGGTCTCCAGGCCCTCCTCTCCACGCTGGGTGCAGGCCAGTTAGGTAGCACTTAGCCCCACTGTACTGTTGTGGGAGGAGACTGAATCAGATTCCAGTTCACCCAACTCCTCCTGCTGCCACTAAGTTCCCCACTCAGATCTGGTGTGACTATGCCTGATTCAGTGTGGGGGTGCGGTGTCCATCTCTCATGTTCACTCTCAGAAGGGTGTGGAGATGCTCTGCTTCTCAGGTTGTAGGCTGAAAGGATGGGGGTGAGGTGCAGAGAAAAATTCCAGTGGTGTCTTCTCACCAGAGATGGGGCTCAGGTCCAGATTACCTCACTGGCTCCCTCTCCACAGTTCGCTTTGCCAGTGTCCGGCCCACTGCTGCTGCTGTGGGGGCGTAGGTCATGTGCCAGGTGCTGAGAGAAAATGAGCTACACTGCCTCCTCCCAAGAGATCCCCAAGAATGACTGACGTACCTGTATGCCAGGGGCTCCAATCTCAGGGCAGTGGTGGTTGCAGCCACCTCCAGAGGGAACCCTGGATGTGTGATCCCAAGTCTCCCCTCAGACAGACTTGCACTCACCCAGTAGAACTCACCCAGTCAGGCAGACTGTTTCTATGGACATTCGCCCTTGGAGATACTTTCACACTCCCACCGCTTCTGTCACTGTCTTGCCTCTGAATCTAAAAAGCTCTTTAACAATATATTTTCTGGTTCTCTCACTAAAGGTGTCCTGCTAAGTAGTGTTGCGATCTTTTATTCATCTACTATGTCCTTATGCTAAATTTATTTTAAACTTAAAGAAGATAGGGCTTCAAAGAGTTTTCTGCATCTTGGAACAGGAAAAATCATGATATGACAAGAAAATTGAACTGTTGCTAGAACATAAGAATACTCTTAGGAATACAAAGGAGGCAACTTCAAGGAGCTTTTCTGAATAAGGTGTGATTACCTAAGAATTAAGTGAGAGAAAAGATAATTATTTGAAAAGTCATGAATCTATAATGATATTTTAAAATGTGGTTAAAGAATGGTCATATACAAATAAATTTCAGACGCTTACAAAAATTACTGAATATGAATATATTCAAGATATATGCTTAATTCATTTTGGTCAGCATTTAAATCCCATTATACTTATTTGACAGTAAAGTGACTAGTTCTATGTCTAATTAGGGTAATAAAAATCTAAACAGGTAAAATCAAGCAACAAAAATGCGTAGACATAGATTATTTTCAACTGTTGAATCCACATTGGAAAAATGATAACTTCAAAGTTCAGAATTTTGCTTGATTGAATTATTGTTATGTTATTATTATTTAACTGTATAATTCAGAAATTAGCTGGACAAATGAAATCTGTTGATTGAACAGATTTCATTCAACATTCTCACACTATCCAAGCAGAACACAGTCTCTCTCTCTCTCTCTCTCTCTCTCACACACACACACACACACACACACAGAAAAATAAAATAAATGATGGGCAAAATATATTGTATGTTCAATGGATGTGAGATTACCCAGACTGAAAGAAAATGCATTATTAGAAACTTCTTTTCTGTAATAAATGGTCAATAAAGATAAGTCTAAGTAGAATCTTCCTGGAAGCTGCATTTGGATCCAAGAGACAGAATCCTGAGTCATTAAGTGCATTACAGAATTAAAGTTGCCATAGCAAGTATCAGATGATCATTAGATTTCAATCCATTAAGAAAATGCTTTTGTGCCAGGCTCGATGTCTCAGCCTGTTATACCGTGCTTTGGGAGGCTGAGGTGAGTGGATTGCCTGAGCCCGCGGGTTTGAGACCTTCCAGGGCAACTTGGTGAGACCTCATCTCTACAATAAATCAAAAAATCAGCCAGGCATGTTAGCATGCTCCTGTAATTCCGGCTACTCAGAAGGCTGAGATAGAAGGGTCGCTGGAGCCCAGCAGGTCGAGGCTGTGGTGACCGGGAGCAGCCACTGCACTCCAGTCTGGGCGACAGAGTGAGACTCCAACTCAAAAAAAAAAAAAAGAAAATGCATTTGTAACCCACAAATAAAAAAATGAGTATATTATCGAATATTTTATGTAGCTTATGTTAGTAATACATGTACAGTAATAAATTTTGGTCACTGTATATTATATATTTATATATACTTTGTTTAAAGTTGAATGTTTAATCTGAGACATTACATTTACAAATATGTGTTATTACTCATATGAATTATTAAGAGTATTGGAATAGTTTACTTAAAAAATTTCTGTATTTTTATTGTTAAATGTTTTAAGTGATTAACATAATCTGATAAATCAAATTTTTGATTATAGATTGAGTCCAAATGAATTTGTTTAATTGAATATATAAGTAGATGTAAATACTTAGGAAAATTTTTATCTCTCAAATGTATAAGTTCATTGAATATGAATTGAAACCAAGCAAAATAACTAATATTATCTTATATTCATAGTTAATTATTAGATGAAATAACTTTTAAGCCTCATGAGAAACTAAAATTTAATATAATAAATACAATAATTGAAACATTCATTTCAGGAAAGTAATTGAATCTATTTTTTATTGTGCAAAGATGACCCCCTCAGACACTAAAAATAAGATGAGTAGATTTAAGTTAAATATGTCACTGTATGCTATAATATATTCTTTTTTTTCACCTTTCAATTTTTTTATTTTAAAATTGTGGGGTACAGTTCAGGGTTAGATATACAAATATTCATTCTTCAAGTACCCTTGTTGATGAGATGTGCCCCCCCCTTCCCCAGGCAATTCCCACCACTACCAATCCCACCTCCTGACCCCCTCCAACTACTGTCAATCCTTTTCTCATGGTATTTCAATAGTTGTTCAAGGTTCACTTATGAGTGGGAACATGTGATACTCAGTTCTCTGTTTCTGTGAAAGACCACTCAGTATTATAGACTCTAAGACCATCCAGGTTGCTGAGAAATTCATGATTTTGTTCTTCTTTATGGCTGTGTAATATTCCATTGTGTATATGTACCATATTTTCTTTATTCAGTCCTCTTTTGAAGGGTAGCACGGTTGGTTCCAGGTTCTCGCTATTGTGAACAATGCTGTAATAAACATATGTGTGCAATAAGCCATCCAGTTTGCTGAGAAATTCATGATTTTGTTCTTCTTTATGGCTGTGTAATATTTCATTGTGTATATGTACCACGTTTTCTATTCAGTCTTCTTTTGAAGGGCAGCATGGTTGGTTCTGGGTTCTTGCTATTGTGAACAATGCTGCAATAAACATATGTGTGCAGGTATCTTTTTAATAGAGTGAGTTGCATTCTTCAGGTTTATCCCCAGCAGGGAAATTGCGGGGTAATATGGAAGGTCAATTTTTATAACTTTTAGGAATCACCACACTTTTTTTCACAGAGGCTGTATTAGTTTACACTCTCACCAACGGTGTAGAAGTGCTCCCTTTTCACAACTCCTCTCCAGCATCTGTTGTTTTTTGAGTTATTGATGATGACTGTTCTGACTGGCGTTAGGTGGTATCTCAGTGTAGTTTTAATTTGCATTTCTTTGATAACTATTGAGGCTGAACATTTTTTCATGTATCTGTTGGCTTCTCATGAGTCTGTTTTTGAGAACTTTCTATTCATATCTTTTGCCCACTTTGTGATGCGGATGTTTGTTTTTGTCTTTTCAGCATGTTTGAGTTACTTGTAGATCCTAGATGTTAGGCCTTTGCCAGACATAGAGTTGGCAAATATTTTTTCCCTGTCTCCCTGCTCTCTTGATGGTTTCTTTGACTTTGCAGAAACTTGTCAGTGTGATGAAGTCCCACTTATCTATCTTATCTCTTATGGCATGGGCACTCAGGTTTTGATCAGGAATTGGTTGCCAGTCCCAATTTCCATAAGAGTGTCTCCTGCATTTTCTAAGGTTCTTATCGTTTGAGGGTTTAAGTTTATGTCCCTGATCTATTTAGTGTTGGTTTTTGTGTATGGGGGATAGGTAGGGGTCCTGTTTCATCCTTCTGCATGTTGTCGGCCAGTTTTCCCAGCACCATTTACTGCACAGGTTCTCCTCTCCCCAGTGGTTGGTGGTGGAGGCTTTGTCAAAGATGAGTTTTTTGAGAAATTGAGATTTTGCTTCTGGAATCTCAATTCTATTACATTGGTCTATATGTCTGTTCTTGTACCAATATCATGCTGTTTTGATTATTATAGCTTTATAATAAAGTTTAAAATCTGCTTTTTTTGTTTGTTTGTTTTTCTGAGGATTGTTTTGGTGATTTGAGGTCATTATGCTTCCATATAAATTCCTATATTGCTGTTTCTAGGTCTGAGAAGGATATTGCTGGTAATTTGATGGGTATTGCATTAAATCTGTAGATTGCTTTAGGTGGAATGGACATCTTAACAATGTTGATTCTTCTAGTCCATGAGCATGAAATATTTTCCCACTTGTTTGTGCCATCTTTGATTTCTTTGAGCAGTGTTTTGCAGTTTTCATTTTAACGGTCTTTCATGTATCTGATTAGGAAGAAGCCAAAGTATTTCTTTTTTTGTGGCTATTGTGAATAGAATTGTGCTTTTATTTGGGTTTTTGTTTGCTTATTATTGGTGTATAGATATGCAATTGTCTTTTGCACACTTATTTTATATCCTGAGACTTTGCCAACATCCTTTCTTAGTGCAAGGAGGTTTTTCACATTCTCTTGGGTTTTTGAGGCATAGAATCATGTCATCTGCAAAGGGAGATAACTTGATTTCCTCTTTTTTTATTTGGATACCCCTGATCACCTTGTTTTCTCTGATTGCTCTAGCTAGAACTTCCAAAACTATGTTGAACAGGAGGGGTAAGAGTGGGCATCCTTGTCTTGTTCCAGTTTTCAGGGGAAATGGTTCCAATTTCTGTCTGTTTAGCAGTATACTGGCAGTGAGTTTCTCGTCGATGAGTCTTACTATTTTGAGGTGTGTTACATCTATGCCCATATGTTTGAGGGTTTTTATCAAGAAAGGGTGCTGGATTTTATCAAAAGCTTTTTCTACATCTGATGATATAATCATGTGATTTTTGTTTTGGCATCTCTTGATGTATTTAATTACATCTATATTCTTATGAATGTTGAACCAGACTTGCATCTCAGGGATAAAGCCTACTTGGTAGTGGTAGATGGTTTTTGATATGTGTTGTTGAATCTGGTTTGCTAGGATCTTGTTGAGAATTTTAGCCTCTATGTTCATCAAGGATATTTGCCTATAGTTATCTTTCTTTGCTGGATCTTTATCTGGCTTGGGTATTAATGTGATGTTAGCCTCATAAAATGATTTGGGGAGAATTCTATCTTTCTCAGTCACCTGGAATACCTTTAGTAGGATTGGTATCAGTTCCTCCTTGTATGTTTTGCAGAATTCTGCTGGAAAGCCATCTGGTCCAGGGTTTTTTGTTTTGTTTTGTTTGTTTGTTTGTATTTTGTTTGTTATGTAGGTAGTTTTCTTATGACATAGTCAATTTCCTGAATTGTTATTGGTCTATTTAGGGTCTTGATTTCTTCTTGTTTCAACCTGGGGAGGTTGTGTGATGCCAGAAAGAACCCCATTTCCTTAGGTTTTCAAGTTTGTTTCCATACAAGTGTACATAGTAATCTCTGATAATCTTTTATATTTCTTCAGGTTCAGTTGTGACCTCATCTTTTATTCTTCTGATTGAGTTTATCTGGGCTTTTTGTCTCTTTTCCTTGGTCAGTCTCACTAGGGAAACACCATCTTACTTTTCCTTTCAAAGAACCAGCTTTTTGTTTCATTGATTTTTGTATTATCTTTTTGTCTTCTATGTCCCAGATTTGAACTTTTATTTTCATGATCTGGGTTCTTCTGCTGAAGTCAGGGTTTTGGTGGTCTTACTTTTCCAGCTTCCTTAGGTGACTTGTTAGGCTGTTAACTTATGATCTTTCCATTTTCTTCATGTGTGTTTGTAAAGATATGAATTCCCCTCTTACTACTGTTTTCATGGCATCCCAGAAGTTTTGGTAAGATGTTTCTTCATTTTCATTTGTTTTCAGGTACCTTTTAGTTTCTGTTTTGATTTCATTGTTGACCCAGGAGTTGCTTAGCATCGTGCAGTTTAGTGTCCATGTCTTTGTGGGTTTTGGAAGAACTTTTTGGTGTTGATATTTGTTTTCATTCCACTGTGATCTGAGTGTGTGCATGGCAAGATTTCAATCTTATGAAATTTGTTTATGCTTGATTTATTGCCAAGGATGTAGTAAATCTTGGAGTATATTCTATGTGGTGATGAATTGTATGTATATTCTGTGGTTGTTGGGAAGAGTGTTCTGTAGGTATCAAATAAGTCCAAGAGTCATATTGAGGTTCCAGATCTCCTTGCTAATTTTTTGTCTTGATGATCTGTCTAGAGTTGTGAGTGGGATATTAAAGTCCCCAGTTATGATAGTGTTAGAGTCAATATCTTTTTTAAGTTTTCCTAGATGCTACTTTATGAAAGCTGGTGCTTCTTTGTTGGGTGGATATATGTTTAGGATGGATATTTCTTGTTGATGGATTGAACTTTTTATCATTACATAGTGACCTGCAGTACCTTTTTAAATTTATGATAGCTTAAATTTATGAAAGCTTTGTCTGACACTAAGATCACAACTCCTCCTTCTTTTTGTTGAGTTCACCTGAAATTTTGCTTCTCGTCCTCTTATTTTGAGTCTGTGAGTATCTTTCCTGGTGAGATGAGTCTCTTGGAAACAATAAATTTTTGCTTCATGATACTTTATCCATTTTGCCATTCTATGTCTTTTCAGTGATACATTTAGTCCATTCACATTCAGGCTAATTATTGAAATGTGAGAGTTTATCCCTGTCATGGGGTTCTTATAGAGTTGTTGCTCCTGTTTGTTTGTTGTTTTTCTTTTGGTTTTTGGGTTGATCCATGATTGTTTTCAATCTTTTTACTTTCTTCTGTGTTTAATACTTTCTCAAGTGTTTCTTGTAGAGCTGGTCTAGAGGTAGCATACATTCTTAGGGATTGAATGTCTGGGAAAGATTTTAATTCTCCCTCACTGATGAAACTTAGTTTAGCTGGATTGGTTATTTTGGTTGAAATTGTTTATCTTTGAAAACTTTGAAGGTTGATCTACAAGCTCTCCTATCCTGGAGTGTTTCTGTAGATAAATCTGCTGCTATTCTAATTGGTCTTCCCCTGTAGGTAGTCTCTTGCTGCCTTTAGGATTTTTTTCTTTTATACCTACTTTGTTTAAGTGAATTACTATGTATCTAGTAGTTGGTCTTCTGATTTGTTGCCTTGTATGTGTTCTCTGAATCTCTTATGTTTGAATTTTCACGTCACTGATGAGATGTGAGAAGTTGTCTTGAAAAATTTCATGGAATGTTTGTTCCAGGGTGGTCTCTGTCTCTCTTTCTGCCTCAGGAAGTCCAATTACTCTTAGATCCAGCATCTTGAAATAATCGCTCATCTCTTGAAGGTTTTGTTCTGCCATTTTAAGCTTCTTTTCTATGTTTTTAGCAGTTTTCGTTAGTTCTATATGTTGGTCCTCAAATTCTGAAATTCTTTCTTCTGCTTGGCTAATTCTGCTTTCCATGCTTATCAGCTTGTTATTTATTTCATTCACAGTATTCTTTACTGTTGCTATCTCAGTTATCAACTCCTTCCTATTTTCCTCTTGTCTCTCCTCAATTCTTTTTATTCTCTCTATTAATGTCTTGATATCTGGGTTTGTAGTTTGAGAGGAGTCTTTCTTGTGGCTCTTCATTGTTTGGATTCCGAAGTCTGTTTTCTCAATGTCTGACCTCCCAGGGGTCTGTGTGAGACCCTTATTCTTCTTTTGATTTTTTTTTTGAGTTGGAGTCTCACTCTGTTGCCCAGACTGGAGTGCAGTGGCCACTCCCGGCCACCGCAGCCTCGACCTGCTGGGCTCCGGCGATCCTTCCGCCTCAGCCTTCCAAGTAGCCGGAATTACAGGCATGCACTACCATGCCTGGCTGATTTTTTGATTTATTGTAGAGATGAGGTCTCGCTGCCCAGGCGGGTCTCAAACCCACGGGCTCAGGCAATCCACTCACCTCAACCTCCCAAAGGTGCGGGATTACAGGCTGAGCCACCGAGCCCGGCTCTTCTTTTGATTTTTCTTCATTTGTGTAGATTTTCTTCCCCACCACCTCCCCCCACCTATTTAATCCTGTTGTTCAGGGATGGTGGGGTTGCTTTTACTTCTGTTTGCTCAATCTCTTATTCTTCCTTATGTGGATACTCTAGCTTTGTTCAATTCTGAATCTGGATTGTGGATTGGGGGCTGTACATTTGCAGTTTTGAGATTTAACTGAGTATGGAGCTGTGATTCAAAATATATCTACAGATCCCAGTATCTACCAACAAGTGTATGGGTACCCTGGAACCCACTTTCCACTTACAATCTGTCCATGCAGTGGGGGTATGGGTTTGCTCCCTGGGAGCAAAATGAGGCAATAAAAAGGAAAAGAATGGAAAAAGGAAGAATGAGGGGCCTGAGGAAGTTGGAGAGAGAGAAGAGTAAGAGGGAAAACAGACAGACACACTAACTAACACATGAAAAGTGACACAATGACAGAAAAGAGAAAAAAAAAAACCTAAAACAAACAGATAACCATACAAACACACAGTCCAACAAAAACCTGCCTATTGTACTCTTCCCATGCACAAACAGGAAGTCTAAAGATTAGGAAAAAAATCAGTAAAATAACAGAAACAAAGAAAGTATGAAAACTTTATCAAAAACAGAAAGAGAAAAAAATTAAAACAAACAAAAATCAGCTAAACAGACAAAAGCTAAAAGTAAAAATTAAAACAAGTAACCAAACTCACTCTGAGATAGTTCCTGTAAGTCCAACATCCTTTCAGCTCTGATCTCTAGCCTCTCCCCTCTGCTCTCATTGCATTTATTTAGAGGTGCTCACAGCTTGGGTCAGAAAATCCAGATCTACTTTGGAAGGAGAATGGATCTGAGCTGGTCTCACCTGGCTTGCCTGTTAGATCTGCCACTCAGATCTGACCTGTGTGTGTCCCATCCAGCAAGGATGAGGGACTTATGTCTCTCCTGGATTGATGAGATTACCTTAGGTCCCAAATTGGTGGCTGGAAGGAGTTGGGATGAGCAGGGAGGGGAAATGCAGATCTCTACCTGGTCCTCAGACAGAGAAAATGTCTGCAGTCAGCTCTCCTCACTGGGCATGGTTCTCCTCTCCAGCTCTCTTTGATCCTATCTCTCTACCAATCAGACCTGGGGTTCCAACTGATCCACTACAACAGGTGATGTTATGGGCCAGGTGCCAGGCGATGAGAATCAGTTGGATTTGCCAGGCTTCTCTCAGGGAGCGAATAATGGCATATGTGTGCCACGCTCCAGTCTCAGGGTGGTCGGGGCTTGCAATCTCTCTCAGTGGGGGGTCCCAGGTGCATGAACCTGAGTCTCCCCTCAGATGGACTTTCATTCTCCCACCAGTGCACACCTACTCAGGCAGAGAGTTTTTATGGACACTTGCTTTTGCAGAGAATCTCACAGTCCGACCTGTCCAGTCACCATCAATATATTCTTACATTTATCCACTCTATACACTTTATTTACTTTTTTTAATGAAAGTAGCAAAAACAATGTTCAACAAGTTCTAAAAATCTCAGAATGTTAATTCTAAGTTTTCCCAACCAAAATCTTTACATTCATGTTCTATGACTGAGAAGATACTTAGGCATCCCTGAGATTAAGAGTCTAAACCACATTTTGAAACAAGCTAAGTGGGGAACGAGTCAAGAACAAAAGATAGTTTTTAAAAAGCTATTATAATGTTTATTGTTTAACAATACAAAGTAACATTAAATATTACATAGCTGTTTTAGAACAAAAGTTAAACAAAAAGTATATTATCCCATTTTTATATACTTTGGATATGTTGCACTTCATGACTGGTATGTTCATTGATTTCAAATTTTAATCTAAACATTAGTACTTTATTTCAAGAGGAATATTATATTTCCTCTCCTCTCTTTCTCCATCCCTTTATTCCTTTCTCTTTCTTCTTTTCTCTCGTTCTCTCTTTGCCTTTCTTCCTTCCATTTTTTTCTCCCTTTCATCTATTTTTATATTATCCCTTTTCTCCTTCCTCTCATCACATATCTCTCCTTCCTTCTCTTGCATTTCGACTTTTTTCCCTAACTTTTCTAATTTCTTTCCCCAAATGCCTATCTTTTTTGCTGTTCAAGGGTATGTATTTTGTTTAATAAATTTAATTCCTCTTTCACAGCTTTATTGAGACAAAACTGGCAAACAAAAATTCTATATATTTAAGCTGCACAACTTGATGTTTTAAAATACATATACATTTGAAAATGATTGTCATAATATAGTTAATTAACATAAGAAGCTATATTTAATCAAGCTAGATGATATACTTTCTGATTTCATGAAGTGCCTTTATTAAGAGGCATCTCCTTCTTATTGAACTGTTTCAGTTTTTTGGAGTTCCTTCCTAAAGGCATTGTAGTTTTTAATAGTTTCCACATCTTCCTTTTGTTTCCATAAAACAAGAGACATTGCAGTTTTCTGTAGTTTTTAATTTTTGGTATACCTGAGTGATGCTTTCTGACTTTTTCAGATCTTCAATAACTAGATAAACAATTCTTATGGTAAATTCTTTCTTTTATAATAACTGGTCTAGTTATGCCTTTGACCAAATCTGAGCTGATAAACCGCCTAATGAAAATTGTGTTACCTTCAATTCACATAGTTTGTATTTCCGCTACTTTATTTCTCTTTATATTAATAATCTCCCATTAAAGAACCATATTCTTCCACTTATTAATATTTTTTCACCTACTACTAGAATTTAAACTTTAGCAAGATAGAGATTTCTGCTTTGCTCACTATTATACCTGAAGTGACTAGAGCATTGCCAATTAGCAACCAGTAAACATGTGATGTGTGAATAAATTAAAGCATATATGAATAATCAATATAGAAAACTGTGAATAAATAATGGAAAGTAATTATCTTAAATTTCCTATTCAGAAATGTGCACAATTAACATTTAGAAATCATACTTTTAGTCATTTGTGCAAATTGAGAGTTGATAGATAATCAATTTAGACAGAAAGTCTTTAGAAAAATAAAACTATGAAGATTGTTTGTATGAAATATTAAATATGTTTTAATTTAAATAAATAAATGTAAAGGGAAAATGATGGCATTGCCAAACAAAAGATTTGAGTGTACTATATGGAATATTAGTTCTTAAAAAATGAAAGAGGGGTTGAAAACTCACAATCAGATTGCTTGAAGAACTTGTTTTACTGACCTTTTTTGTGAATAATGTTATAAGTTTTTAAAAAATGTCTTTATAATGAGTATATGGACACCAGTTTCTCACATTTTCACCTACTCCCAAATGACTTAAATCTAATTCTTTCATTCCTTTTATTATGCGTCTGGCATCTGGTAGCATTTGAGTTTATGACCCCTGTTTAAAGATCTCTGTAAATTTAATGAAAATAGTTTCATGGACACTTGAAGTAGTTGAGCCTTTATTATTTGATTTTTGTCTCAGGAACAGAATAAGATGTATAGCCCTTAAAAAAATAAAAACTATAAAAGCTGCTTCTATAATACTACCAATATGACAAAATATAGCTGGTTTGCTACATAACTCAGAATAGAAATTATTCCTCAAATTTTCTTAGTAGAGATTGCTTTAATTTTGGTTTACAATCGAAAAGTGCAATTTATTTACAAAAACTTTATTTTATTTTATTTTTGAGAAAGCAGGATTTATTGAGAGGACAGAAAAGCCTCCACAGTGGGAGAGGACCCAAGGGGGTTGCCCCAAAAATATTACTTTAAATGATTTCTCAAGATTCAACATACCTACTGTCATTTATAGAAGTCATTCTTCAGTTCCATTAAATGGTTATTGACTGAATCTAAATTGTATGTCAATCCCTATGCTAGGCATAAGCAATATATAGTAGCATATGAATATATCTAGGTCTTTAAGAAATCGAAATCTATGTGCACTTTATCAATAAGGGTACCTGATCTCAAACCAGGTGAAGTGGAGACCAAATTGAGACCCAAACTTTACCTGTATAATGACCATTTGTATATCTAACTTTGAGCTGTACCCCACAAATTTAAAATAAATAAAAGAGAAACACCTTTAAAAAAAAAGAGAGATCATATGTTTACAAAGTAATACACTAACACTGCTATAAAACAGACATAAATGAGTCTGAGTCTCCTTTGAGTAGTTTTAAATCTTTTATTTAATATGGAGTAGATGAAATAAACAATTAAGGTGATCCTTCCCACCCCCACCAAAAAACAAACAACAAACAAACAACAGAGCAGGGTCTGTTTGACAAATGTTTGTCTGCTCTGTCAATCAATTTATCTATCATCTATATCTATCTATCATCTATATAATATCTGTTTTTATCAATTTATCAATCATTTATGTATCTATCTTATAAGAGAGAAAGAGGAAGACAGGCAGATATACAAGATGGCAGTATTGAACCACTTGAATAGGAAGATTCTTCTTTATCAAATCAGAAAATACATCAAAATAATGTTCAAATTGATATCAGGATATATTACCAATTTATAAACAAAAAAATAGGAAGGAAAAAATGATGGTGGTCTCAAGCATTACTCTCTGACCTTCTAACAGCATCAAGTATTTGGTTTGGGATAGCTGTTGGCATTAGGTTTTAAGCAGCCTCCTTCCTGTGTTTGCCATGAAAAAAACATATATTTTTATGTATATTAAATTCAAATATATTATATATATTTATTATTACAGTTTAGATATTTTAAAAGAGAGCACAATATAGCGCTAGTGATATCTTTCATTGCCATAAAGATAAGAGATAAGGAAAAAGTGAAACCCTATTTAAACTGAGTCTCTTACTTTTATGTTTTTTTAAATTTAAAAACAATTTTTAATCCACATGTGATAGCCTCATGGTTATTATATCTACATTGGAAGGGCTTTAGATGTCAAGAGATTACTATTTTTTTAAATATAAAAACAATTTATAAACTTGAGAACAATTATATAAAATCAACTTATTTACTTACCATTTTATAAGGTTTGGGACAGAAAAAAGATCTAATATGTATAGACTATCTATTCAATATTGAGTTCTAAGCTAGGTTTTTGGCTTCATTTACTGATTACAACTACCCTGTGAGGCATGTCATCCTTACTGCTAATTTATGCTGAAGAAAATAAAATTCAAATAAAATAAATAAAATTTATTTTACCTAATTTCCAACATGCATATTTTATTTTATTTTATTTTATTTTATTTTATTTTATTTATTTATTTATTTTGAGCTGGAGTCTCACTCTGTCACCCAGACTGGAGTGCGGTGGCCGGGACAGCCTCGACCTGCTGGGCTCCGGCGATCCTTCCGCCTCAGCCTTCCGAGTAGCTGGAATTACAGGTGCGCCCTACTATGCCCAGATAATTTTTTGATTTTATTGTAGAGATGAGGTCTCGCCTGCCCAGGTGGGTCTCGAACCCGCGGGCTCAGGCAATCCACTCACCTCAGTCTCCCAAAGGCATGGGATTACAGGCTGAGCCACCGAGCCCAGTCAACATACATATTTTAAAACAGAGTTGGGACTAAACTAAGGTCAGTTTAGAAGCCCAGTTCATAATTTTTTCATTCTTGTTTGTGAAACTGTAAAACTAGGGGGAAAAAAAAAAAAAAAAACCCCTCTTAGATTTCTTCCAGCTTTGAAATGCTTATTCCTTTTTAAATAATATCTCAAACAGGTATCAATAAAATTATTTGTAGTTTTTTCAATTATTAGCAAGTTGATCTATTCATAATCTCAAGTATAAACCTGAAAAAGTAGATATTGAATTGGACTCTCTAAAACATATATTTCATATATGTTTTCCCTAATGTTTCTGAAAATACGTTCCTGTTGTAGTAACAAAAGAATGGAACATTAGATATAACTTTAACATAAATTGGTTCTACAGTTTCCTTTAACTGAAGATCACATACTATTGACTGTCAACATTTTTTTACTGTATGCAGGGTCAGTAAACAATGGAATACTTCAATAACTAGAGATATGATCTCCTCGTTTCTTCTTCAACTACTTATTATATATTTGTACCCATGCATGGATATCTGATTTCCCCACCTACATAAAAGTTATCAAGAACTCTTTTTTTTTTTTTTTTTTGAGATGGTGTCTCACTCTGTCGCCCAGGCTGGAATGCAGTGGCACACTCACAGCCACCCCAGCGTCTACCTGCTGGGCTATGGTAATCCTTCTGCATGAACCGTCCAAGTAGCCTGAAGTACAGATGTGTACTACCATGCCCGGCTAATATTTTATTTATTGTAGAGACAGGTCTAGACAAGTTGCTCAGTCTGGTCTCAAACCCACGGGCTCAGGCAATCCATTTGCCTCGGCCTCCCAAAGTGCTGGGATTATAGGCTGAGCCACCAAGCCCAACCTATCAAGAACTCTTATGCAAGGTATTGTCAGGTTTCTTTCCTACACTTCTCTCCTGCTTCTCATTTCCTCTTACTCAAAGTTATTTGTGGTATCAAAGAGATCTCATGCAGAGTTTATAACAGTATGTTATTATCTTTCTTAATATTGGTATTTGTCCCCAGAGCTGGTGGAATCATAAAACTTAGAGAAAACACACACACACACACACACACACACACACACACACACACACACACACGCATGAAATTAGCTGGAGGGGATTTTTGTTTATCAGGTTCCTGGTGTGCAGTTTAAATGAAAATAATATGTTAAAACAAGTGCATAGTGCTGATTTCAATCTGCCTTAACAGCAACCATCTGTTAAGGTAAAATTCACTCTGACTTTCCCAGCAGTGCAAGTTCCTACCAAATACACGTGACAACAGAAGGCAAGTCTAAATACAGAAAGGTTGGAATATTTGGTGGAAGATAATGAATGTCTTTTGAACAGGTCAACAGTCAAGTCTAAAGTCCCCAGGCTTAACAATAACAGGAATGTAATGTGCTATGATACTATTTAAAATGTGTCACTGGAAAATGTATTTACAGATTTAAAATTCAAATGGCCAGAATTTCCTTATGATAAAGTCTAAGAAAAAAATGTCTTGGTACTCATAATTTATTTATGTGTGTCTTAGTATGTTTATCTTCCCTGAATTTTTCCAAAAGGACACATAGAATAAAAAATTTAAAGGTTTTTGAAGGTCCCCAATATCCTCTTAAAAAGGTCTGTCACTCTTTTATACATTTCATTGTTTGTTATTATTTTAATAATTTTGGTAAGTTCGTACCTCTTTAATGCTTTTCTTCTTTGCGTTGGCAACACTAGGAAGTTCTAATTATGAGGAATGTACTCATTGGTAACATGCCGATGAAAATCAAATATCTGTCAGAATGTCAGCTATATGTTTACATAAGGTTAGAAATAGAGTTCTGTATTTTCATAAAAATTTGTTCTTTTATTGGTAATGCAAATATCCTTGGGAAGTTTTACCTGTTCAGAATTATAGATGTTTTTAAAATTCTGAACCTTTGATTTAAAAAGTGAGAACATAAAGAATTTTCAATCTATCTAGGTTTATTGTTTCACTGATATCTTTGAACATGCAATAAATACAAGTGATTGACTAATTTCGCTTTTGTTGATATTAAATATGCTGTTTCACAGGTGGAAGAAAAATAAACTAGGTTTAACTCCTGCAAGTCATTATTTTAGTGTGTGGGCTCCATTTTCTTCATTATTTTAGGAGTGTGACCACAGAATTTTCCCTGGCAATTGGGAGGCTTGACTCCATGAGAGAAGACATATGGGATTTAAACATAGGACACTGAGAAGAATAAACTTAAAAATCGTGTATTTTTCTTTCAGAAACAGGAAACAAAAAGTCACTCAGCAAAAAATAATATTTTTTACCTGAAGATATGAAAACAAAATAAAAAGTACATTGTTTAGGCCAGGTGCAGTGGCTCACACCTATAATCCTAGCACTTTGGGAGGCCAAGGCGGGAGGATTATTTGAGCCAGGGAGTTGAGACCAGCTTGGTCAACATAGTGAGACTTCAAAAATAAATAAATAAGTACATTTTTAAAAAGTAGATTGTTTCAATAAATGATCTACAGCTTGGTGATGTGACCGATGATAAATATCACACTTAATACATTAGACGTTTTTCTTTTTTCTCTGCTGCTTTCTCTTTTTTAAATTTCCAATGACAAACATGTGAGTTACAGTTCAGAGTTAGGCATACAAATGTTTGTTATGCAGTTACCCTTGTTAATGAGCTGTACCCCCTCCCTTCCCCTGGCAGTTTCCCACTACTGCCAATTCCTTTCTTACAGTATTACAATAGTTGTTCAAGGTCTGCTTGTGAGTGAGAACATGTGATACTCAGTTCTTTGTTTCTGTGATAGAGTGTTCAGTATTATAGCCTTTAAGTTTGTCCAAGTTGCTGCAAAGTTCCTAATTTTGTCCTTCTTTACGGCTGCATGATATTCCATCGTGTATATGTTTGTTTGTTTCTTTCTTTCTTTCTTTCTTCTTGGTTGATAGACATCAAATGAAGCCTGAGAAGACACAATGAGCAAGGGATGGTTGTCTAGAAATTTCAACCATGGGTAAACTGTAGAATCAAGAATTTTACAACCATTTTGAAACCAATCAAGTTAAAAGAAAGCAACATTAAAACAAACAAACAAAACAATAAACATCACATGAACATTTGGCAAAGACTCTGAGAAGCTTCTCAGAAGTCTGAATGCTATATAGACCTGGTATATGGGGTGAATTAGTAATATCTGCTTGGGGAAGATGATGGGCAAAGGGCAATAGTGAGAACTAAAAGAAGCTTTTTACTTTTCTACTTAGTGTCTTAGGATTACTCAGGGCCTTTACTCACTGCGGGCACTACCAGGACTGATACCTTTAAAGAAGGCTGAGCAAAAGCCTTGCGAGAGTATTGATAAAATAAGGACTGAAAAACAAGCAACATTAGAGCATTCTGTTCCTCACTGTCTCCCCATAATAACTAAATTATAGTCTAGAATGATCCTTGTAGAGTTCATTTTTATATTAAACTTTCCCTGTTCAGACTGAATGATGACATCATTTTTATTGTCATATTAATTTAGCACTGAATATAAGCATTTGTGCACATGTATATAGCATGTATGTATATATATAATATGTATATGTAATACACATAAATAGCACTATATAAGTAGATATATATGTACAATTGACCCTTGCGTTACATAAAAGTTAAGGGCGCCAACCTCTTCACTCAGTCAAAAATCTATGTATAACTTTTGGCTCCTCAGAAACCTAAGTACTATAGCTTACTGTTGACCAAAGTCTTACCAATAAAATAAACAGCTGATTAAGGTATATTTTGTATGTTATATGTATTATGTATTTATTATTATAATACAGTAAGTTAGGAAAAATAAAATGTTACTAAGTAAAGCATAACAAAGAGAAAATTATTTAGTATTCATTAAGTGGAAGTGGATCATCAAAAAGATCTTCCTTCCTATTGTCTTGATGGCGAGTAGCCTGAGGAGGAGGAGGAAGAAGAGGGTTTAATTTTGCTTTCATTGGTGGCAGTCACAGAAGAATATGAGTGTATGCACAGTGTAAGGGTAACTGTATGTATATTCATGCTTAGAAACAACTAAAATTAATGATGATATGGAAAGAGTATATATATGAGGACATTCATACTATTCATTGAAATAAACCTTACCCTTACCAAAACATGACTATTAAATTTTTATTAAGACATAAAGAAGTCAAATAGCTAAGCTCACCTTAAATAGAAAATAGAAAATGAGAATAGGTGTTAGAATACCAACTGGCTTGTATACCAGATGTCAAGATATAATGTAAAGTCATAGCAATAACAATAATGTTGAAATGAAACAAACACAAAAATTGGACATATATACCTTTCTAAAAACTCAGGAAGCATGAAATGTAAATATATGCATGAAAATTTAATAAAAAATAAAACACAATAAGTTAACAAGAAAGTGATGAGTTCTTTAGTATTTAGTATTAAATGACTCACTTATTGTAGAGAAAAAAGTATAAAACTGGATTTCTTATGCAAATGAGGATGTATAGCATAAACTGTGTGAAAGACAGAGAAAATTAAAAGGTTAGCAGACTGTAACTTAAGAATTTATATCAATAATCAAGCATGAGGAATAACATTTTTTCATTTTTTTAATAGAGAACATAATAGAAAAAGTTAATAAGAAGATCAGAGAATGAGAGAGGATATTTACAGTGTCTGAAAACAGTAAAGGAGTTATTAATATCAATATTATGCAAACAACTTCTATATATCCACAATAACAAAACAGTAACCTCAACAGATAAATTAACATAGTATATAAACAGGTGGTTTTTAAAGAGGAAATACCAAAAGCAAACAAAAGATGATCAAATGATGTAATAATAAAATAAATAAAACTAAAAGAAAAGCTAACTATCATTTTACACCCATTGATAAACATTTTAAAAAATAGATAATACCAAGTGTTGATGATGATGTGGAATATACATGCTTTCACATTCTACTGACGGCAGCAACTCTGGAGAGTAAACTAATACGACAAAGTCTAAATAAGTATATTAATACACTATGAACCAACAATCTCATGCTTGGATACACAGCACAAATAAAGTATACCATTCTATAAGGGGATATGCATAAGCATATTTATTGTGCAGCACTATTCATGGAAGCAGGGAAGTGGGGGTAAATAGAGTTAGCCATCACTGGAAGTGGAGAAACAGATCATAGAGTATTATTAAGCAGTTAAGTACAACAGATATATACAATATTGCCAAATAAGCTATATTAAACCATGGTTTAAAATAAAGAATGTATGATTCAGGCTAGAAAATTAAGTAAAATCCAGGTTATAATGATAGCACAGAATTTAGAGTATGACATCCTTTTCATTTCCTGTTGGGAAAAGAACTATCAGTCTATCAATGAAAATAACAAAGCATTTAGCTGTGCAATTCAATATGCATACATTAAAAACCAAAGCAATTACTGAGAAATAAGATTTGAGAAATGAGATTTGTTCTGCAAGTGAAGCAGAGAGCTATTTTATATACTCATCCTCATAGACAAAATACTGTAATGTGATAAGCAACATCTCTTATTATATAATGATGAGTTTCAAAGGCCTGTGCTTTACAAGGAACTCATGTTTCAGTTAATAAGCTAATACCAAAGTACAGTTCAAAGTACAACTGTATAGACAATCATGACCCCAGCCAAGAGCTGCTATAGGTTTATCTCTGCTTAGCTTTGAGCATTCATTAGACAAATGAATAGAACACATAATCTTAGAAAGTCTCTGCACACATGATTTTCTGTCTCCCAGACATTTAATAGATATTGAATCATGAGGTCAAAAGTTAAAAATGAATTAAGAGTAATCCTCCGACTTTAATATCAGCCAACACGAGGGTAGGCTTGACATTTTGTTTTGACTCTTAAAAGCTTAGAAAGGTTACCTCTTCAGTGAAACGTATCATTTATGACTACTAAATTCCCAAAATATCATCAGAAAAACAAGCTAAAAATCAAAGATAGGGCTATTATTCCTACTAGGATCAGCAATAACATAACCTGAGAGAATCTTAATATCATCAAGAAAAGAAAAGTGAAAGAAGATTATTTACAGGATTTTGGAAACTCGACTAAGTCAGTTTAAAATAAGTCTTGTAGAGAGGGGACTGAGTTAAGATTGGGCAGAGTTTATGGTATAATATCTTTGGATTGGTAGAGACAAGGTTAGACTCTTGTAGTGAGTCTTAATGACACATGTGTAATATGTTATTTTTCCAAAGGAAGCAATATTAGTAAATGAATAGTCTAATTTTTGGAAGTATGTATGTCCTGGACCAAACAGCTAATACTTTTTCTCAGTGTTGTTAAGCACAGGAACACAAATGTGTGCCCAATATAAATATCATCTAAATTAAGACTGGGAATTATGCTGGTTTCTGTTCCAACCACTTTGCATCAAAATTTGTCACTGGAATACAAAAAGGGAAACAGCCAGAATCATTTTAGGAAGTAAATTTGTTTTGTGTTTTAATGCATAAAAAGATGATTATGCAAATAAGAACAACAATGAGGTGCCACTATATATCTATTAAAATGACTAAACCTAAAAATCTGGCATAGCAATTCCTGGCGAAGATACGGAACCACAGGAACTCTCATTTTCTACCGCTGAGAATGTAAATGTACAGTACTTTAGAAGACAGTTTGACTATTTCTTACAAATCTAAACATAATCTCACCTTGTGATTCACCAATCATCCGACTACATATTTATGTAACTTATTTGATATGTGTGTGCAAAAATCTGTATATAATTATTAATAGAAGATGTAGTCACAATCAACAAAAGCTAGAAGGAAGTAACCAATATGCTTACTAGTAAGTGAATAGAAAAATTATGGTATCTTTTTACAATAGAATAGTTTTCAGTGAAAAAAATAATCAGGTTAACAAGTATATTGTCAAGTAAAACAAACAAATTTGAAAATACTACATAATGTATTATTTTATTTACATGACAATCTGAAAAAGTGAAAAAATACAGCAATAGCAACATGATCAATGAAGAAAGTACAGGGGATATTTTAGAGTGTTGATGTCATTCTGCATAATACTGTAATGGAAAGTGCATGGCCTTATACATTTATTAAAACTCATAGAATTAAAGAGCACATAAGAGTGAAGCTTGCTTGTGTGTGTGTGTGTGTGTGTGTGTGTGTGTGTGTGTGTGTGTGTGTTGTGTAAATATAGATGTATTAAAATGTAAGATATTGGATGAATCCCAGGAGACAGTGTAGAATGTAGCAAGTCAGTCTAACTGTCTTATAAATCTATGAAATATCTTCACTAAAGGGGTAGGAGAAAGGTGCTGCTGATCATAGGAACTTTTTTTTTTTTTTGAGTTGGAATCTCACTCGGTCGCCCAGACCGGAGTGCAGTGGCTGCTCCCGGCCTGCTGGGCTCCGGAAATCCTTCCACCTCAGCCTTCCGAGTAGCCGGAATTACAGGCGCACGCTACCACGCCCGGCTGATTTTTGATTTATTGTAGAGATGAGGTCTCACTGCCCAGGCGGGTCTCGAACCCGCGGGCTCAGGCAATCCACTCATCTCAGCCTCCCAAAGGCGCGGGATTACAGGCTGAGCCACCGAGCCCGGCTGATCATACGAACTTTAAAAGTGAGTAGACTATGACTAAAAGGAAAACAAACAGGACACGGCACTGTTCTCTAGTTGATGTTTTTTTTTTCTTGTGAGGATACACTCTAACAATTCTGGTTTAGTATACACAGATAATGGAACCAAAAACTAAGTAAACAAATGGCAGAGGGTGGGAACCAAATTTATCACTTTTGAAGTGGAAAATTACATATGAGCAAGGAAAGGAAGCCAACATTATCCACTAGTAATGGATGTGAGTTGGCGGTATCAGTATGATCTCTTGCTTAGCTTAATCTCGATATATAGAGTTACACAGATAAATAATCATAGGTATATTTGTATCCATGAGTTAATATACGTACATAGATTTTCTTGCTCTTTCACTGAGAAGATCTCTCAGCAAGATCACACAAGGAGAAACAAGCACATCTCCACCGAGATCTTGGTTTCTAATATCATATTCCAATGAAAAGAACCAAGGTTTCTTGGAGCACTTGTTCATTATTGGTGGGAAAAATGGTCAATTCTAGAAGAAAGGCATGAAATATACAAATGGATCTGGAGCATTTTGTATACTACCAGAAAGCAAATAAAAATTCCACAATGATACACTCTCTAAAATTTTTACAGAAAAAAAACCCTAAAATTAACATACAATGCAAAAGACTTTGAATAATCAAAACAATCTTTAGAAAGAAATCTGGAAGCATTACACCTCCTTATTCCCCTTATTTCAAAATGCATTACAAAGCTATAATAATTAAAGCAATTTTGGACTGGCATAAAACAGAGAAACAGACATACAGAGCAATGGAATAGAAAAGAGAGTACAGAAATTAATTTATATACGTGGAATCACACACACACACACACACACACACACACACACGCTAACTTATCTTTGAGAAGGGTGCCAAGAGTACATAATAAGGAAAAGATAGTCTCAACAAATGATGTTGAAAAACTGTGTATCCACATGAAAAACAATAAAATTGGATCTTACCTTATAACACGCATAACTATAAACTCAGTGAATTAAAGACCTAAAATTAAAATAAAACTCTCAGTTTAAGAAAAATAGAAAAAAAATTTCTTGACATTGGTCTTGGAAATGACTTTGTAGATAGAACACCAAAAGCATAACAATAAAAGAAAATTAGACAAATGGGAGAACACCAAACTAAAAACCTCCTGAACGGCAAAGGAAATAATCACAGAGTGGAAAGACAACTTATAGAATGGGTGAAAATATTTGCGGAGCATATATAAGAAAAGAGATTAATTTCCAAAATATCTAAGAAGATCCCACACTAAATTACAACATAAACTAACAACCCCAAAATATGGGCTTAGTAATTTAATACATATTTTTGAAGAAGATATGTGAATATAACATGTATATAAAAATATACTCAATTTCACTAATCATCAGAGAAATGCAAACCAAAACCAAAATAAGATGTTACCTAACACCTGTTAGGATGCCTCTCTTTAGGAAAGCAGAAGTATTGAAAAAATTGTGTAAAAACTGGAGCACTTGTTCATTGTTGGTGGGAATGAAAAATTTGGCGGCAACTATGGAAAACTGTATGAAAATTTCTCAATAAATCAAGAAATAAAACTTCTACATGATCTAGCAATTCCATTTCATGGCCATTTATCCAAAAAATTAAAATCATAATCCCCAAGTGATATTGTCAACACCATGTTCATTGACACCACAATGAACAATACTCAACATGTGGAAACAACTTAAATGTTCACTGATGGCGGTATGTATATAAAAGGAATATTATTCAGCATTAAAAAAGAAGGAACTCTTACAATATGCAACAATTGTCGGTGAATCCTGAAAACATTATACGAAGTAAAATAAGCCAGTCACAGGGAGATAAATATTGCATGATCCCACTCGTATGAAATATACAGTTAAATAGAGAGTAAAACGTTGGTTGCCAGAGTTTGAGGGGAGAATGAAATGGAGAGTTACTAATTAATAGGCCTAAAGTCTCAAAATGTGCAAGGTGAATAAGTTTCACAGATCCCTATAGTTAACAATATTATATTTTTACACTTAAAAATTTGTTAATGGAGTAGATCTAATTTTAAGTGCCTTTATCACAATAAAATTAAACTTTAGAAGAAACTAAAACTAAAAAATGACAAATATATCAAAGTAGGTTTATCTATTTAGACTTATGATTTTGTGAGCTACATACAAATAATAATAATGTTGGAAAATATACAGTGAAAATTAATAATAAAAAGACAGATTAGTAAAGAGGAAAAATTTCACAATTACAAAAAACTCCACAACGATTAAAATATGACGAAGAGACACAAAATTTAACTGATTCTCAATGGCTAAAATTGAAGTAGTTTTAGCAATAAAGTATAGTATTATTGAATTATAACTCAAAGTATAAAATAAGCACTCATGATTTCATACCAATATTAATACATGATTGAATAAATTAATGAGTGGTTATAGCAGGTACTTTTCTCCTGCAGAAATGATTTGCATAGATATACCACTCTCAAAATGTTTGACATAACTCTCCGTTCCTTAAACATGAACTGTTCATGGTGAGCATATACCAAGGTCTATAGCGTGGAAAGATGAAAAAGGGTGACTTCGCAGTGAAGAATCTTGGAAAACATTACTTTAGGTAGGTGATTAATGTGATAAGTTATGTCAATAGGATGCATTATTGATATGATGTGGTGGAAATGACACTAGACTTTTGGAGTTCTCCTCCCGAAAAGACATACCACTTGCCTAATCATCAGAAAACAATAAGCATATTCCAGTTGAGGAACATTCTACAAAATATATCAACAGCACGCCCCCAACCTGTCAGGATCATCAAAAGCAAGGAAAGACTGAGAAAATGTCACAACCAAGAGGAAACCAATGAGATGAGCTTACTTAAATGTGAGTGTCATCTTGCTTCATACAAGCTAAACCTAAATGACAGTTAGACGGTCTCAAAGTTTTTGTTTGCTTTTTGGGTGAAATAATTTGAAACTGCTTCACTAAGTCATTATTTGCTTAGATAGAAATTTCATGTTAAGCATTTCCACACCTTTGAAACTGCTTTAACTCACTTTTTAAAGGGTAATTATTCTTGAAGTTACCATAGATAGATGTACATAGATTTCTACAGAAGTCACTAAGGCAAGGAGACCATTCTATAAAAAGAAACTAAATAGCGTAGTGTGTAGTAAATTCTTAGTATACATACACACCAAAAGTAAATTTATCACCATAATTATTAAAAATTTATAATCTCCCAGAGGATGTATGCCAGAGAAGTTAGTGAAGTGTCTTCTAAATACATGCAAGGTATTCTAGAGATGCTTTGCTGACCATTTAAAACTTTTCTGTGCTTTGTTGCGACAAGGTTAATTCAACTTACAAGTATGTTTGAATACAGACAAACTAATTGTCTGACTACCATCTGTTCATGTCGCTGCCTGCTTACAAACAGTTTCTGGAAATCTTAAGAACTTCAAGAATAGAAAATGGTACATCTCAACAGAAACTACAAAATTATATTATTATGGTTTTGACTTGTGTCCACCAGTAGGGAAATGTATGCATTGTTGACACAATAAAGCAAATAAAAGACAGAGATTAAAAAAAAAAACAAAAAACTTCAGACATGACTGATTAGTTCCATGCTAACTGTTGAGTTGTCACAATAAAAGAAATATCTAACTACTACCAAACAGCAATGTGCTATTAAAAGTATAATTTTCTCTTCGACAATAACACGTATCAGAGATACTGTTCTAATCTCTAGTACAAGAGCTATATTTACACTCTAGGGGCAGAGGTTGTGTTTCTGTATGTGTGTGTGTGTATATATGCTTGTGTGTAATGGAAGAAAGTTTGGGTTTCATAAGTGATAAAAAATAAACAGCCAGGCTTGGTAGATCAACCTGTAATCCCAGCACTTTGCAAGGCCTAGGCGAGTGGATTGCCTGAGCCTGCATGTTCAAGACCAGCCTGGGCAACTTGGCAAGACCTCATCTCTACAATAAATAAAAACTTAGCCGGGCATGGTAGCACGTGACTGTATTTCTGGCTACTTGGAAGGCTGAGGCGAACGGATTGCCAGAGCCCAGCAGGTCGACAATGGGGGTATGCTACTGCACTCCAGTCTGAGACATGGAATGAGACTCCAACTCGAAAAATAAAAAAAAATAAATAAAATAAACAAAAACTAGAAATCAGTTGCTTTTCTCTATTGATTCTTTAAAAAAGTAAAATTAAGTAAATATCAGATTACCTAACTGAATATTTGAAAACCATCATGGTCTGGGTGCAGTGGCTCACACCTGTAATCCCAGCAGTTTGGGAAGCCAAAGCAGGAGGATTGCTTTAGCCCAGGAGTTAGAGATCAGCCTGGACAACCTAGCAAGACCGCATCACTACAAAAAATCAAAACAATTAGCCAGGCATTGTGGTGAGTGCCTGTAGTCCCAGCTACTCAGGAAGCAGAGGCAGAAGGAATACCTGAGCCCAGAAGGTCTAGCCTTTGGGAGCCATGAGCGTGCCACTGCACTCAGATCTGGATAACAGAGTGAGACCCTGACTCAAAAAGAAACAAAACAAAATAAACAGAATCCACCAGGTCATCTATAAATCACATTGTATATTTGAAAATTATTTCAATGAAAGTGTTATCAAAATATTTTGAATGTCAAACCAAATTATTTACAAATATTAGCTTTATTATGCAATTGTTATTTATAAAGAGGTTCAACATTCATCAGTAGACAACTTTCAAAATAAAAAAAATTCAATAGCTGAATCTTCACATCTTCTTAGGAGAAAATAAACAATACTTCTTCATGAAGTTTGATATATATTAAAACACACATTGTAACAAATTATTGTTACTTATACAATCGTTCAATTGTGTTTATTACCAACATTGTTAACGCTTAACTATTTCAACAATAAAATTTCTCCTTTCATTATTTCAGATGAATGCTCACAGGTTTCTTTTTTTTAATGGCTCAATTTTCTCAATGGAAATACATATAAAAATTACTCAGTCATCTCAAATTTTTTTTCAGATTAATCCTTTAATTATATAAACTCAGCTCTTTCATTTACATTCACTTCTCAAATATGCTTTATAAATTTTGAAGCAAATTGACAAAAGACTGCTATTACTTGTAATTAATAAGAACATACAATTGCCTATTTTGATTTAAACTAATCTACCCAAGTATCTTAATCTAAATCAGGATAGTCAACATGAAAATTCATATAGTTCACTTCAAACTCTTCTCCTTGAAATAGAGAAGTGTTACTGAATTTTAAAAAAATGTTTTTAGTGTTTTACACAAAATGTTTAAAAAACATTATACATATACTATATATGCAACATGTATTAATATAATGCATGATTTTATATAATGCAATGCAATGAAGTATATAATGTTATAAGATTATATTTTAAAAAATATTTTAGTCTTATTCTCCTACTCAGCTTACTATTTTCTCTTGGGTTTTATTATTCTTGTATTATACTTTTATACACTTTTTTCTTTTCACCTTATATTTACTATCTTCTTCAACTTTTTTCTTCACTTTAATATTTTTAAATTTTCTGTACTTAAACATTACTTTAATATTAAGCTTTAATATATTATAAGAAATAGAATTGTAACAAATTTTTTCAATATCTGACTATGCTATTAATGTCACTGAAGGAAATCTATGTTTAGAAAAAACTAAAAGGAAAAAATTTTGGAATAGAAGATGCTCTCAATGTACAAATTATGAGATGATAGAAAAATATGTATATATATTTGTTATACATGTGTAATTTGAGGGTGTGTGGGAATTAAGAAATGTGGAAAAAGAATGAACAAGACCATCATATAATCATATACCATTTCTCCAAGAAAAAAAAAAAAAAGAAACAGGTTAACTGAGCAAAATAGCAGAATGGTTAGTGAAACTGTGAGAGCTCAAATATCTAATATTATTTTTAAATCATTTATAATGTTCCAATACATATTATTTTAAATTCACTTGTAATGTTTTAATATACCAAGATATTCAACTTTTCAATTTTAAATACTTCATATTATGTACAAAAAAGTATACACTGTTTAAACATTTTGTTTTCTTTTATTATAAATTAAGATAATGCATTGTTTCCTATTGTTATGTTTTCCCCAAAATAAAAGAAAACCCTCAAAGACAGGAAAAGTCACCTAGTAAAGGCAGAAGTATACGAAATTTGAATACATTTTAAAGAATTAAATGGAACTTCTGGAGTTTTTTTCATTCTTATTACTGGGTTTGATTATTTTTCCCCGTTTTTATTTTATTTTTTAAAATTTTATTTTAAAATTGTGGGGTACAATTAAGGGTTAGGTATACAAATATTCATTGTGCAGGTACCCTTGTTGACGAGGTGTGGCACCCCCTTCCTCAGACAGATATTGATTACTGTTAATCCCACCTCCCTGGCCCCCCCTACCCCTCGTAGTTTCCTGCTACTGTCAATCCTTTTCTTATAGTGTTATGGTAGTTGTTTAATGTCCACTTATGAGTGAGAACATATGGTATTCAGATCTTTCTTTCTGTGAAAGATCACTCAGTATTATAAAATCTAATTCCATTCAGGTTGCTGCGAAATTCATGATTTTGTTCTTTTTTATAGCTGCACAATATTTCACTGTGTATATGAACCATGTATTTTTTTATCCAGTACTCTTTTGATGGGCAGCATGGTTGGTTCCATGTTCTTGCTATTGTGAACAGTGCTGTGGTAAACATATGTGTGCAAGTATCTTTTTTATAGAGTGCTTTGAGTTCTTCCGGGTATATTCCCAGTAGGGGGATTGCGGAGTCATATGGAAGGTTGATTTTTAAAACTTTTAGGAATTGCCACACTGTTTTCCACAGAGGCTGCACTAGTTTACACTCTCACCAACAGTGTAGAAGTGTTCCCTTTTCGCCACATCCTCTCCAGCATGTTATTTTGTGAGTTATTGATGATAGCCATTCTGACTAGAGTTAGGTGATATCCCAGTGTAGTTTTGTTTTTTTGGGGTTTTTTTTTGAGTTGGAGTCTCACTCTGTTGCCCAGACTGGAGTGCAGTGGCCGCTCCCAGCGTAGTTTTAATTTGCATCTCCTTGATGATTTGTGAAGCTGAACATGTTTTCATGTATCTGTTGGCTGCTTGAATGTCTTCTTTTGAGAAGTGTCTATTCATATCTTTAGCCCACTTTGTAATGGGGCTGTTTGTTTTTTTCTTTTCAGCACATTTGAGTTCCTTGTAGATCCTTGATGTTAGCCCTTTGTCAGACATGGATTTAGCACATATTTTCCCAGTCTGTGGCTGTCTCCCTGCTCTCTTAATGATTTCTTTGGTTTTGCAGAAGCTAATCAGTTTAATGAGGTTCCACTTGTCTATCTTATCTCTTATGGCCTGTGTATTTTGGGTTTGGCTCAGGAATTGGTGTCTCCTCAGTCAAAGAGTGTCTCCTGCATTTTCTAAGGATCTTACATTTTGAGGTTTTACATATAGGTCTGTGATCCATTTAGAGTTAATTTTTGTGTATGGGGATAGATAGGAGTCTTGTTTGAATCTTCTGAGTGTGGTTAGCCAGTTTTCCCAGCACCACTTACTGAATAGGTTCTTGTCTCCCCATTAGTAGGTGGTAGAGGTTTTGTCGAAGATGAGTTGGTTGAGAAATTGTGATTTTGCTTCTGGAATCTCAATTCTAGTCCATTGCTCTTTATGCCTGTTCTTGCACCAATACCAGGCTCTTTTGATTATTGTAGCTTTATAATAAAGTTTAAAGTCTGAGAGTGTGATACTTCCTACCTTTTTTTTTTTTTTTTTTTGCTCAGGATTGTTTTGAATATTCTTGGTCATTTATGTTTCCATATGAATTTCTGCATTGTTTTTTCTAGATCCAAGAGGAACGTTGCTGGTAATTTGATGGGTATTGCATTAAATTTGTAGATTACCTTAGGTAGAATGGACATCTTAACAATGCTGATTCTTCCAGTTCATGAGCATGGAATATTTTTCCACTTGTTTGTGCTATTCTTGATTTCTTTGAGCAGAGTTTTGTAGTTTTCTATATAATGGTCTTTCACGTCTCAGGTTAGGAAGATGCCAAGGAATTTCATTTTTTTGTGTGTGACTATTATGAATGGAATTGTGCTTTTTATTTGAGTTTCTGTTTGTGTATTATTGGTGCATAGAAATGGTATTGTCTTTTGCACATTTATTTTATACCCTGAGACTTTGCCAAAGTCTTTTATCAGTTCAAGAAGGTTTTTGACAGATTCTCTTGGGTTTTCAAGGTATACAATCATGTCATCTGCAAAGAGAGATAACTGACTTCCTCTTTTCCTATTTGGATACCCCTGATTGCCTTCTCTTCTCTGATTGCTCTAGCTAGGACTTCCAAAATTATATTGAACAGGAGGGGTGAGAGTGGGCATCTTTGTCTTGTTCTAGTTTTCAGGGTAAATGTTTCTAATTCCTGTCTGTTTTGCAGTATGCTTACTATGGGTTTCTTGTAGATGGCTCTTACTATTTTAAGGTATATTCCACCTATGCCTAGGTGTTTGAGGGTTTTCATCAAGAAGTGGTGCTGGATCTTATCAAAATCTTTTTCTGCATTCAATAATATAATCATGTGGTTTTTGTTTTTACGTCTGTTGATGTATTTAGTTACATTTATGGTCTTACAAATGTTGAACCAGCCTTGCATTCTGGGGATGAAACCTACTTGGTCATGATGGATGATTTTTGAGATGTGTTGTTGAATCAGGTTTGCTAGGATCTTGTTGAGAGTTTTAGCATCTATGTTCATCAGAGATATTGGCCTGTAGTTCTCTTTCTATGTTGGGTCTTTACCTGGCTTGAGTATCAATGTGATGTTAGCTGCATAAAATGATTTGAGGAGAGGTCCAGCTTTCTCAATTGCCTGGAATACTTTCAGTAGCATTGGTATCAGTTCTTCCTTGTATGTCTTGTAGTATTCTGCTGTAAAGCCATCTGGTCCAGGGCTTTTTTGTAGGTAGTTTTCTTATGACATGGCCAATTTCCTTGATTATATTGGTCTATTTAGGATCTTTATTTCTTCTTCTTTCAACCTAGGGAGGTTGTGTGATGTCTGAAAGTCCTCCATTTTCTTTAGGTTTTCATGTCTGTTTCCATAAAACTATACATAGTAGTCTCTGATGAACTTTAGTATTTCTTCAGGATCATATATGACTTCATTTTTTGCATTTCTGATTGTGTTTATTTGGGCTTTTTTTCGCTTTTTCTTAGTCAGGCTAGCTAGGGAATCATCAATCTTGTTAACTCTTTCAAAGAACCAGCTTTTTGTTTCATTACTTTTTTGTATTGTCCGTTTATCTTCTATGTCCCATATTTGGGCTTTTATTTTTGTGATCTGGATTCTACTGCTGAAGTTCGGGTTTTGATGATCTTACTTTCCAGCTTCCTTAGGTGACTTGTTAGGCTGTTAATTTGTGATCCTTCCATTTTCAACATGTGTGTTTGTAGAGATATGAATTCCCCTCTTACTACTGTTTTCATGGCATTCCAGAGATTTTGGTAAGATGTTTGTTCATTTCATTTGTTTCCAGGTATCTTTTAATCTCTATTCTGATTTCCGTGTTGACTCAGGAGTTCCTTAGCATCATGTTCTTTAGTGTCCATATCTTTGTGGGTTTTGGGGGAACCTTGTTGGTGTTGATATTTATTTTCATTCCACTGTGGTCTGAGAATGTGCATGACAAAATTTCAATCTTTTGAAATTTGTTTATGCTTGATTTATGGCTAAGGATGTGGTCGTTAGAGTATGTTCAATGTGGTGATTAGAAGAATGTATATTCTGTGGTCATTCGGTTGAGTGTTCTGTAGGTATCAATTAAGTCCATTTGGTCAAGAGTCAGATTGAGATTTTGGATCTCCTTGCTAATTTTTCATCTTGATGATCTGTCTAAGGTTGTGTGTGGGGTATTAAAGTCCCCAGCTATGATAGTGTTAGAGTCAATATATTTTTTGAGTTTACCTAGAAGCTGCTTTATGAAAATTGATGCTCTTATGTTGGGTGCATATATGTTTAGAATGGTTATTTCTTGCTGATGGATTGAAACCTTTATCATTATGTGGTGACCTTCTGTATCCTTTTTAATTTTTGAGAACTTAAAGGGTATTTTGTCTGAGATTAATATCACAATTCCTCCTTCTTTTTTGTTCTGTTCACCTGATATTTTGCTTCCCATTCTCTTACTTTGAGTCTGTGAGTGTCCTTTCTAGTGAGAAGAGTCTATTGGAGGTAATATATTGTTGCTTGCTGATATTTTATCCATTTTGCCATTCTATGTCTTTTCAGTGGTGCATTTAGCACATTCATATTCAGCCTAATTATTGAAATGTGAGAGTTTATCCCTGTAATGGGGTTCTTATAGAGTTGTTCTTACTCCTGTTCCTTGTTGTTTTTCTTTTGGTTTTTGGGTTGATTCTTGTGTGTTTTCAATCTCTTTCCTGTACTCTCGTGAAGAACATTGCTGTTGTTGTTTTCATCTATGTTTAATACTTTCTTAAGTGTTTCTTGTAGAGGTGGTCTGGAGGCAGCTTAAGTTCTTAGGGATTGGATGTCTGGAAAAGATTTTAATTCTCCCTCACTGATGAAGCTTAGCTTGGCTGGGCAGCTTATTGTTTGAAATTGTTTATCTTTGAAAAATTTGAAGATTAGGCTCCAAGCTCCAATAACCTGAAGAGTTTCTGTAGATAAATCTGTTGCTATTCTAATTTATCTTCCCCAGTAGGTAGTCTGACCTTTATCTCTTGCTGCCTTTAGGATTTTTTCTCTTATACCTACTTACCTACTTTGTTTAGGCAAATTATTATGTATCTTGAAGTTGGACTTTTCATTTGTTGGCTTGCAGGGGTTCTCTGAATCTCTTGTGTTTGATTTTTTGCATGCCTATTGAGATGAGGGACATTTTCTTGAATAATTTCATGGAATATTTGTTCCAGAGTGGTCTCTGTCTCTTTTTGTGCCTCAGGAAGTCCAATACTCTTAGGTTCGGTCTCTTGAAGTAATCACTCATCTCTTGACGGTTTTGTATCATCTTTTTAAGCTTCTTTTCTATGGTTTGGACAGTTTGGGTTAGTTCTATATTTTGGCTCTCAAGCTCTGAGATTCTGTCTTCTGCTTGACTAATTCAGCTTTCCATGCTTATTAGTTTGTTATTTATTTCAATCACAGTATTCTTTACTGCTGTTATCTCAGTTATCAACTCCTTCCTATTTTCCTTTTGTCTCTCCTCAATTTTTTTTATTCTCTCTATTAATATCTTGGTGTCTGGATTTGTTGTATGTGACCAGTCTTTCTGAGGCCTCTTCATTGTTTGCATTCTGAAGTCTGTTTTCTCAGTGTCTGAGCTCCCAAGACTGTGTGAGTCCTATATTCTTCTTTTGGGTTTTCTTCATTTGTGTAGATTTTCCTCCCTCCCCCACTCACATTTTTTTTTTCTTTCTTCTTTAATTCTGTTTTTCAGGTATGGTGGGATTGCTTTTATTTTTGTTTGCTCAATCTCCTATTCTTCCTCATGTGGATCCTCTGACTTTGTTCACTTCTGAAGCTGGACTGTGGTTGGGGGCTGTACTTTTTGCAGTTTTGAGATCTAATTGAGGGGGGAGCTATAATTCAGAATCTATCTACAGATCTTATTATCCACTGACAGGAGTATGGGCACCATGGAACCCACTTTACACTACCTTACAATCTGCCTATGTAGTGGGGGTTTAGGTTTGCTCCTTGGAACAAAATGAGGTAAGAAAAATGATAATAATTGAAGAAGAAAGGGGGGAAGTTCAAGAGGAAGATGGAGAGAGAGAAGATTGAGAGAGAAAACAGACAGACATACCAACTAACAAAAAGAAAAGAAACACAAAGCAGAAAAGAGTAACAAACAAACAAAAAACCCCTAAATAATACAGGCAATCACACAAACATACAGTCCAATAAAATCCTGCCTATTGATTTATTCTTCCCCTACATAAACAGGGAATCTAAAGAATAGAAAGAAAAAAAAATCAGTAAAATAACAAAAGCAAAACAAGTACAAAAATGTGATCAGAACTAGAATGTAAGAAAAAACAAAACTAAAACTAAAAGCAAACAAAAGTGAGCAAAACAAACAATCAAAAAACAAAAATCAAAAATCAAAACAAGAAACCAGACTGACTCTGTGGTCCTTCCTGTGTGTCTAAAATCCCTTCAACTCTGATTTCTTGCTCCCCCCCACCCCTCTCATCATGGCAAATAGTGTTATCTATAACTTGGGTCAGTTGTCACAAGCCTACTTTGGGAGGAGAATGAATCAGATCTGGGTTTACTGGATTTGCTGTCTGTTAGGTCTGCCACACAGATCTGAATTGTCTGATTCAGCTTGGGGGAGGGGCTTCTGTCTCTGCAAGTTTGACCAGATAACCTTAGGAAACAAGTTGGAGGCTGCGGGGGAGATGGATGGGGCAATACAAATCTCTGTCTGCAAAATGCCTGTAGTGGGTAGCTCCTCACCAGGCATGGAATCCTCTCTGTTTTCCTGATCTTCTCTCTGCACTGATCAAATCCAGTGCTCCAGCTGTTCTATTATGAATGGTGATGCTGTGGGCTTGGTACCAAGTGCTGGGAATCAGCTGGGTTCACCAGCCTTTTCTCTGGTGTATTCCATTTCAGGTAGCAGTTGTTCCTGTGCATGATCTTGCAGGTTGCACTCCAATTTCAGGGCAATGGCGGCTGTAGTCACCCTGAAAAGGGGCACCTGTGTGCATGCACACAAGTATCCCCTCTGATCAATTTTCACACTCTCACCAGCACCCACCTACTCACACAGAGGGTCTCCATTGACACTTGCCTCCATGGAGACTCTTATAGCCCAACCTGTTGACCACCATCTTAAGCTTCCTCAGGGTTTGATTATTAAGTTCATAATTTCTTCCTAAAAAAAGTGTTGTTGCTGAATATTACCTCATTGCTTAATATTATAGTCTCCTTTGAAGTACTCCCCTTGAGAAGCTATGTACCAATGTCAGCACCTAGTCCATGCATCAGAGCAATTTTGGAACTCTTTGTCTGAAATGGCCATCAGAGCTGTTGTTATATTATGCTTGATGTCCTGAATGTCATCAAAATTTCTTTCTTTCAGTATATTTGTTATCTTTGAGTAAAGAAAAATGTCATTGGGAGCCAGAGCAGGTGAGTAGGGAACTCCAATACAGTTATTTGTTTTTTGGCTAAAAACTCCCTCAGGGCCAGTTCTGGGTGAACTTGTACATTTTTGTGTTGCAAGAGCTTCCTTGGGTCCATTTTTGCACATACCTTTCCTATGCCAAGATTTTCAGTTAAGATTTTCCTAGTTTCTCTCTCAGTGTTTATTTGGTCTGCTACACTTCTCACAGTCAGCTGATAATTTTGACACAAAATTTCACAAATTTTTTTCAATGCTTTTGTCAGTTCTGCTCATTACTTGCCATTCTGACCTCTCTTCATTAGTGATGATTTCTCTCCCCTCAGCAAAACGTTTAATCCACTTGTACACTGCCATTTTCTTCATGGCATTATCCCCATAAACTTGGACTAACATGACCCTGGTTTCACTTCTACTCAGCCAAGTTTACCAAGAAAACTAATGTTTGTTTTTTGCTATAATTCACGTTATGACATCTTCATGATGGCACACAAAAATATGCACCAACAATAATGAATGCCACTCAGCAAGACACTACCACACATCAAAACAAACAGAGCTATGAGACACTGGTATACCAAGGTTATGAAACCTCATCAAGTTGTTTATACAGTGTTGCCAACATAAGAGCACAGTGGCAAGTTCAAGAACTTAATTGTCAGGCCTCATATATCAAGTATCAGACAGAAATATTGGACTTTAGCATTTCTTACATCTCTTTTAGATTTTGTCAATTAGATATGTCTTACTACTATGTATAGATCATAATATGATAATCTTAATATTATATCAAGGCACCCATTCTTTATTTCTTGACAGGTACTTATCTATACTTTTCCAAGAAATATTACAAATTTGAAGATTTCAAATTATCCATAAAAGGCTTTTTAAGCACTGTATTAAATATGTGTGTTGTGATGACTTTCATTTTATTATTTCCATAAAATTCTATTTCTAAGTATATTATTTATTCATGATATTAAAAGCCTTGCAAGTTTATTTAGAACTGAATTTTATGCATATATTTCAATATTTCTTTCTTTCTATTGGAAATTATTCACTTAAACCTCCAGAAGATTTTCTAATATAGTGAAAATTGACCACATTATCATAGGTAGACTAGCATAAAATTGCTATGACCAGTGGTATAAAATTATTAAACATTATTTTAAAATAAGATACAATTTGTTATAGCTTTAAAAGTTAAAGCAATATCAGCTTTCAAGAAACAGATATCATTTATTCAAAATAGCAATAATGAAGTCTTTACTGGCTAGCTCTTATATGAAGCAGAATGACAGTAAGTATTCTGTTACAGGGTAAGAAAAAATAGCTGTACAGTATTGTGAAATAGAAAACTACAAAAGAGATATGCTGTTCATTGATCCTTAACCAAAACACCTAGAATAGTATATTTCTCATTCAGAGATGCAATACTGAAGTAAAATGAATTCAAACAAAATAGAGTATTTTTATCCAAATGACTGCCTAAAGGCAAGATAACTTTAATATTACCATTTGTTAACATAATAGATTTTAGCTTAGTTATCAAAAATAGTCTTCTAAACTTGGACAAAGTAAAGTTTATGGTCAGGAAGTAAGAATAAGTGTTTTCTGATATCTTCTCTAGAAAATCTAAAGTCTAGACTTTTAAAAACATATCCTTGTGTAAGTTATTGTTTCGCTTATGATGGAGGACTCAAAAAACCCCTGGAATTTACTTATTAAAAAATGTGCATTTATTCTTTCCTGTTTAAACTTCTGTCACCTTCAAAGTACTCTCCATTTGATGCAATGCACCTATTGAGATGCTTGTTCCCCTGCTCAGAACAATTTTTGAACTCATCAACTTTGATGCCTCATAGTGATTCTGTCTTTTTTGTTTTTCTTCTTCCACATCACTGAAATATTTCCCTTTGAGGAACTTGTTCATCCAGGGAAACAAAAAAACACCATTCAGGATGAGGTTGAGTGAATAGGGGTTGTGGAAAATAAACATCATGCCATTTTTGGTCAAAAACTGCTGGACACTTAGTGCAGTGTGGGCAGGTACATTGTCATGGTGGAAGAACCAGTCATCAGTTTCCCACAATTTGAGATGTTTCTTCTGCAGATCATGACACAAACTTTTCAAAATATATCAATAAAAACTTTGGTTTATCACTTGATCCAGAGGAACAAATTATGAGTGTACCAAAGGGCCCACCTTATCCAACAACAACAACAACAACAACAAAAATACATGTGTATACACACACACACACACACACACACACACACACACACACACACACGCACACACATTTATATCTTTCTTCATAGTTTTATTTTCCTCCATATCTGACTTGTCTTGTTTTTCTTCCTTTTTTTTTTTCTAGTAGAGAACAGCCTCTGGCCAAAGCTGTCCTCTGAAGGTTATACATATTCCCAGCATTGAGTCAGCAGGTGCAGGTGATTGCTGAAAACAATGTAGACATCACTCTTAATCAAAGTAATTGTAAATACCCTATAGCAATTTGAATAATACACTTACTTGATTATAAAACTGCTTGCTGTACTGTCTGAAAGGCATGGATTTTTCACCAACCATTTGCCATGAGTGCCTTCCTCCCATAAGTTCTAGTAAATCAATGTCTTTCCTTGCTAGACCTAGAGATGACTTTTTTTGGCAATTACCAGTGAAACTACATGCAAGCCCTCTCAGAATTGGGGTGTTACACCTAGAATCACTTGATATCTGAAAACACAAATTTAAAATCAAAGACTGCTCAATGCAATGGGTAAGTGTGGAAGCAGTAAGCTGTCTATCAAGAAACAAAGTATTTATCACTAGGCCCTTATTCTACCTGATATTAATACATTTGATTTTGTGTAACTTTTATAATTAGTAGGAAATTACCTAGGATGTTTTTATAATTTTAGTGCTAATAAAATATATGTGAAAACTTTACTCCGAGTCAAATTTAGCCTGAGATAAGATTGCTTTTTTATGTGGGAGTATAAATTGATCCAACCATTCAACTATTCATGTGAAGCATATACCTACCCATAATATAGCAATCACAATCCTAAATATATACATCAAAGAAATAAGTACCCATGTTTACTGAAAGATATGTATGAGTATTCATAAGTTTCACTGGTAATTGCCAAAATATGGAAATAACTCAAATTTCAATCAACATGAGAATGGAAAAACAGTTTACAATATATTCATACAATGGAATATTAGACAGCAATAAAAATGGATTCACACAACCTAGATAATTTTACATTTACTATAAATGAAAGACTGTAGATGCAAAAGGATATGTGATGCATAATTACATCTACAGAAAGTTCAAAAACAGGTTAATATAATTAATGGTAATAGGAGATGAATAGTTTCAAGTAAAAGCCTCCTGCAGTTGGTGAGATTATTGTATGTTTATCTAGGAGACGGGTACACATATACAAAAATGCATATGCACATATATTAAAATTAAAGAGAAGCTCACATATTAGTATCTCATTTTATAAATGAATATAATCAGGCTTAACTAGCATGTATAAATTCTGTGGCCTGTCAGGAAGTGACAGAATGGGATAAAAAAACTATAAAATTAAGAAAGGTTTGACAATGACAATTTAAAAATTCTGATTTTTTGATGTTTTAAAACAGTCATATTATTTTACTGTTTTATTCCACATTTAAAATTAAAGTGGAAAGTTTATTAAATTTGTACATATATTAACATTGTGACCTGGCATTATCAGCTTGTTAAAGACACAAGTTATTTGAAAAGGTTTGCTCAACTAGGTTATATTTGAGAAATGTTTAGCAAATGGAATTTTAAAAAATATAAGTACTTGTATCAGTTCCTACTTTGGTGATATGGATTCTTTTGCTGAAGTTAGGATTTTTGTGGTCTTGTCTTTCCAGTTCCCTTAGGTTAATTTTAAAGCTGTTAACTTGTGATGTTTCCATTTTCTTGAGGTGTGTTTAAAAATAAATGAACTCCCCTCTCAGTACTGATTTCATGGTATCCCAGAGGTTTTGGCAAGATGTGTTTTAATTTTCATTTTTTTCCAGAAATGTTTTAATTTCTGCTTTTAGTTCCATGTTGACCCAGGGATTGTTCAGCATTATGCTGTTTAGTATCCATGTCTTTGAGGATGTGGGGGAAGATTTCTTGGTGTGGATATTTATTTTTATTCCACTTTGTCTGAGAAGGTGCATGGTAGTATTTCAGTCTTATGAAATTTAGGCTTGACTTATAACCAAGGATGTGTTGATCTTGGAGTATGTTCCATGTGGTAATAAATAGAATGTATAGTCCATGGTTGTTGGGTGGAGTGTCCTTTAGGTATCTATTAAGTCCATTTGGTCAAGCATCAAGTTGAGGTTTCAGATCTATCTCCTTGTTGATTTTTTACCTTGATGATCTATCTAGGGCTGTTACTGGGATATTTAAGTCCTCAGCTATGATAGAGTTATAGTCAATATCTTTTTTCAGTTTGCCAAGAAGATGCTTTGTAAAGGTTAGTGCTCCTATGCTGGGTACATATATGTTTATGTTGGATATTTCTTCTTGATGAATTGAAACTTTTACCATTATGTAGCATCTGTCGATACCTTTTAAAATTTTTGTTAGCTTAAAGATTGTTTTGTCTATTATTAACACCATAATTTCTGTTTTCTTTTGTGTTCTGTTTGCCTGAAAATTTGTTTTCCATCCCTTTACTTTGATTCTGTGAGTGTCCATTCTGGTGAGATGAGTCTCCAGGAGACAGCATATCGTTGCATCATGTTTTTTTAATCCAGCCATTCCATGTCTTTTCAGTGGTGCATTTAGTTCATTCATATTCAGGTTAATTATTGAGATGTGAGACATTATTCTTTTCATGAGGTTCTTATAGGATTTGTTGCTGTTACTGTTTGCTTATTTGTCTGTTGGTTTTCTTTTGATTTGGGGGCAGATATATGTGTGTGTTTTTAATTTTTTTCTGCATTGTTGAGAAGAGCATGGCCATTCTTTTATTTCATTCATCTGTGTTGAATGCTTTCTTTTTTTTTTTTTTTTTTTTTTGTTTGAGTTGGAGTCTCACTCTGTCAACCAGACTGGAGTGCGGTGGCCGCTTCCGGCCACCACAGCCTCGACCTGCTGGGCTCTGGCAATCCTTCTGCCTCAGCCTTCTGAGTAGCTGGAATTACAGGCGCGCACTACCACGCCCAGCTAATTTTTTGATTTATGGTAGAGATGAGGTCTCACCTGCCCAGGTGGGTCTTGAACCTGTGGGTTCAGGCAATCCATTCACCTCAGCCTCCCAAAGGTGCGGGATTACAGGCTGAGCCACCGAGCCCAGTTTATGAATACTTTCTTAAGGGTTTCTTTCACAGCTGGTCTGGAGGCAGCATAAACTCTTTGGGATTGAATGCCTTGGAAGAATTTTAATTCTCCATTGCTGATGAAGCTTACCTTGGCTGGATAAGAAATTGTTGGTTGAGATTGTTTATATTTGAGAACTTTGAAGATTGGAGACTTGTCTCTTCTAGTTTGTAGTGTTTCTGTAGATGAGCCTGATGCTATTCTAATTAGTTTTCTTTAGTAGTAGTCTGACCTTTCTCTCTTGCTGCCCTTAGGATTTTTTTCTTTTATACCTAGTTTGTGTAAGCAAATTCCTATGTGTCTAAGGAGTTGGTCTCCTCATTTGATATCTTTCAGGAGTTCTTTGAATCTCTTGTGTCTGATGGTCACATCTCTGATGAGATAAGGGAAATTTTCTTGGATAATTTAAAGGCAAGATTGTTCCAGGGTGGTCTCTGTTTCTCTACTGCCTCAGGAATGCCAATTCATTATAGGTTTAGCCTCTTTATATAATTACATATCTCTCTTAGGCTGTGTTCCATCATTTTAGGGCTCTTTTCCATGTTTTTAACAGTCTGGGTTAGTTCCATATTTTAGTACTAAAGCTCTGAGATTCTTTCTTCTGCTTGGTTAATCTGCTTCCCATGCTTGTCAGTTTGCTATTTATTTAGTTTACAGCATATTTTATTGCCATCATCTCAGTTAACAACTCCCTCATTCTTTCCTCTTGTCTCTCTTCACTTCTATTCATTCTCTCTATTAATATCTTGATCTCCATTCAGGTTTGTGGTTTTAGATCATTTTGGGGCTCTTCATTGTTTGAGTTCAGAAGTCTGTATTCTCTGGTGCTGTCTTTCCAATACTCTGGGTGTGACTTTTGGTCCTCCTTCTATTCTTCTCCATTTTTTATGGTGTTCCTCCCCTGTTTTTTCCTTCTTTAATTTCATTGCTCATTGATAGAGTAGATAGCTTTCACTTCTGTTTGCTCAATACCCTATTCTTCCTTATGTAGATCCTTTGGATTTGTTCAGTTTTGAACTTAGACTGGGAATGGGGAGCTGTGCTTTTTGCATTTTTGAAATTTAATTAAGGCATGATGGGGAAACTGTGGTTCAGAAGCTAACTACAGATTACAGTATCTGCTGACAGGTGTGTGGACCTCCTGGAATCCAAATCCCATCACCTTATAATCTGTCCATGCTGTGGGTACTTAAGTATGCCCCAGAACTCATCCAATGCTCCTGCTGTCACCAAGTCTCCCATGCAGATCTGATGTGTCTGTGCTTGGTCCAACGTGGTGATGGGGCATCCATCTCTCTGTGTCTGTTCCTGAAATTTCCTCTTTGGTCAGCAATGGTCAATCCAGAGAAGGGTATAGGGCATCTCTGGGTACCAGGTTGAAGGCTGAACAGAGCCGGACAGGCAAACATAGGTCTATGCCTGATTCTGAGACAAAGAAAATGGTGGTGGTGGGTTTCTGCTTGTTGGCAGTGGGGCTTAGCTGCAGCTTGTTGGCAGTGGGACCTTGTTCCTTATGCACTCTTTCCCTGGTTCTACCTGCCAATGTCTATCTTGCTGTAGTAGGTGGTGCCATGGGCCAGGTATCAGGTGCTGAGGAGCCACTGACCTCTGTTGCCTCCTCCTGAGAGACTCACAAAAATGGCTGACAATCCTGCACATTGGGACTCTGATCTCAGGGTAGTGGTGAGTGGTAGCAGCCTCTGGAGGGAAGCCCCAGGTGCTTGATTCTGAGTCTCCCCTCAGATGGGCTTTCACACACTCAGCTGCACTCACCCACTCATACAGGCCGTCTTTTATTAACACATGCTACTGCAGAGCTTTTCACGCTCCCTCTGGTTCTGTCACCATCTTGCTTTCATTGTTTTGTAGTATATTTTCAAATGGGCTATTGAATATCTTTATTTCCCTACTGATTATTTATCAAGTGTTTTACAAAGAAAAATGTTGTACACTCTATATTTATACACATATCAATAAAAGCAAGTTAAGTGGAAAGAACTTGAAGTTTAATATGCTTGAACTAAAAAAAAAATTGCATGTATAATTTTTATTTTTGAACAAATGTAATGTTGGGTAAGTGTTCTTGCATAGTTCCCAGAACTGTTTTGTCAGATTATGCACTAATTGTGGAAAACTCATTAAATATGGCTGTCTTCATCATTTTGATTTCCATAACAAAATAATAAGTAACTTGAACAACAGAAATTTTATTTATTTATTTATTTTGTTCACAATTTTGGAGACTTGAAGTCAGAGATTAAGTTACCAACTTGGTCAGTTTCGGGTGAGGGCTCTCTTATTGGGTTGTAGGTGACCCTCTTCTCATTGTGTCCTCACATAGCAGGAAAAGGGGGAGAGAGTAGGCTCTCTGGTGTCTTTTCTTATCAGGGTGTTAATCTCATCAAGAGGGCCTTGTTCTCATTATCTCACTTAAACCTGATTGTCTCCCAAAGGCTCTATCTTCAAATACCATCCTTTTGGTTATTATGACTTTAACATTTGAATTTTGGTGTGAAAATTTCAGTCCATGGCAGGTATTATTTCAGAATTTGTGGTACACTGATTTTGTAAACTTTTTCTCCTTTTCCTTCATGCCTCAATTGGTTAATTTTTTGAAAAATGCTTTAAGAGCTTTTGCATCATTAATTTTCAAGCTTATTTGGCATCTTTCTAGAGCACTCAAGAGTTCTAGAGAAAACAACTTGAAGCTCACTAATTATCAAGAAGTTTTAGTTCATATTCTCATTTTAAATGGTATGATTGAGCTAGTATACAATTACTGATTGCATAGGACTTTCAGAAAATATAAATGCTAACTAGGACTTTCATGAAATAATTCTGAAGTTATTTCAGAAAATATATAAATGTACACATAAAAGACATGAAATATAAAATGAAAGCGAGGAGAGAATCTTAAAAATGTTTTTATTTAAAGCATATTTTTATAGTTCAGTTTTATAATGGGATGACAATCACACAGTATTAAAATTTCCTAAATAAATTGAACATAAGTTTTTTGCTATTGCTGTTTTGTTCAAAGAAAGCACAAATGCCTACAGATACACTTATGCTGAATAATTTTTAGGAAAAGTCTAGTTGACAATTGAAACTATTAATGAATAATCAGAAGTTTAAAATGTAGTTCAGGAATTGGTATATAGTGGGGTTTCTAAGGTTCATTTAGTTCCTATAAAAATCAGCATTAAAGTGAAAAATATCTTCCTAAGATATTAAAATTCAAAGTTAGGAGTCAGAAAATGGCAGAATAAGAACATGCTATATGTCAGAGTGGCCTTCAACTAACCTTTAAATATCTATATTTTAAGGTAATTTTTTCTGCTCTTTTCCAATTAAGCCTTAGTCCTTAAATATTGCAGACTAGGCAAAAAATAAACATTTTATTTCATAAGCTTTCTACAGCTTCCTCAAAAATAAGATTCTAAGAGAAATATTTGCAAAGCAAAAGTTTTGCATTAAATCTCTTTATATTTCCTTAACATAATATGTAAGTATGCAAAATTTCTCAGTACAATTAAAGGTAAACACTTATCCAACAAGAACTGCAATTTGCATGTAATATTATTTCATAACATATTTGGCGTATTTCTACAGTCTCCAAATTCATGTATGGATTTGTTGATCTTTGCTCTTTTGCACACATGGTTATTTCCATCTGGATCATTCCTCCAGATTTGTTTGCCCAATAATGTCTATTATTTAAATTTATTCAAGAGTGGATTATTCTTTTGATTATTCTTAAACATGTCTTAGGATAATCGTTTTCAAAGACAAAAAGGTGTGTGCCTTTTTCTCAATATAGGATAATTCTGTGAAGCAGTTGATGTTAAATTTTACCTACAAACATAGTTTTATACTATTATTTTCTTTATTCTGCTATGATTCCTTACTAAATAAAAAGCATCTTCTGTCTCAATTTCTTTCAGTAGAGAACTTGATCCCTCATGTGTTAATTCTTGAAAAATGGGAATTAGGCATCCTTTCTTATTCTAGCTTTTGGCCTCCTACCCTCAAAGGACAGGACCTCCAGATGCCAGGTCCTTATTGTTGTAAGAATAACGCTGGTTCTTTGTTTTTCTTCTTTGCCAATTAAAGACATATAGTCTATAGATCTTCTTAGTCAGTCTACTTTCTAGTTTCAAAAATACTACTTTTGTTAATTCTCTCATTTTCACTGTTTTCTTGGGGTGATGCCTCAAAACATGCATCTTTTTAAATATTAGATTTTCAAAAAGGGACAGAAGTATTTGTGAGCATTCAGTTTGACATTTTTACTTAGCTACTTTTTTAAACACAAAAATGTTGTATTTAATTTTACTATAATCTATAGTGTAAATATATATATTTGAGGTTAATTAGTGAAAAGAATGTTTCCAAATGAAATTGACAGTTAAATCTAAATCTTTTATTAATTGTTATATAGATGATACATCTTTATTTGCCCTGGAATTTTAATAATCATTAAAATAACTATATAATTTGGATGAACAGTTTTTACTTCCCCATACTCATATATTTTTGACATTTATAGTTACTATTGAGACATTTTCTAGCTGCCAATTGTCATTGTTTTCACGCTGTAGATTGTATGTGTGTGTACAAATATAGCTTAAAATTTTTGGTTTTTGTCTAATTGTGGTAGGTAGAATGGAACTTGGTATATTTATACCTTCTCCTGCTTATGCAATCAGAAACAAATCTAGCTTTTGATGTGAAGGAATTTTGCCAATATAATTAAGTTCCAAAGCTATTTTAAATAGGGAAATTATCTGGATGTGCCTGACCTAATCACATGACCCCTTGATATACAGGTCTAGAAGTCAGAGATGAGGATATCAAAAGATTCAGTGCACCATAAGAACTTGATGTGTCATTGTTGTATTAAAGATGCAGGGGGATGTTTGACAAGGAAAACAGGTAACCTTTGAGGGCTTTGTGCAGCCTCTGACTGACAGCCTGGAAACAGCACTCTCAGTCTTATAACCTCAAGGAACTTAATTTTGCCAATAACAAGAAAGATCTTGGAAGCAGATTTTTCCCAAGAACTTCCAGATGAGAACTTTATTTGAATAACACCTTAATTTCAAACTCGGGATTTCCTGAGAAACTTAGACATACTGTGCTCAACTTCTGACCTAGAGAAATGCGAGCAAATAAATAGCTTTTTATTTACATGGCTAAATTCATGGCAAATTGTTACAAAGAAATAGAAAATGAATACATTGATATCCTACAGTTTTTCTATACTGCTTCTGTTGTGATTTCATGTGTATTGTGCATTTTTCTTTCCCATTACTTCTTGCTGATTTCCGATATGAAGTCTCTATGTGTTTCTTCATTTAAATAAATTCATTATCTAGAGTTTTCTAAATAAATGGTTGTCCATTTGTTCCTTTTGTTTCATAATCCTGGAACTCCTAGTGAAAATACACTTAATTTCTCCTTTATATACCCACCTATTTATAATTTTGTCTTCGGGTCTGAATCAATTTTACAGTGCTTTCTTTTTTCCATGAGTTCAGTGTAGGCATTTCTTTTTTTTTTTTTTGAGTTGGAGTCTCACTCTGTCACCCAAACTGGA